>NC_067245.2:209017098-209320129 GCF_019359855.2 Lolium perenne | reverse complement strand
CAGCAGGAAAAATGGGCCAAGATTTTGAACTTCAAGAGCCTGAAGGGGATCGTCTTCTCAACGCCCTTTCTCTCCTTGAAATTCACGGGGATCTGGCGCGCCGCAGTATTGCTGATGCGCGGACCGCATTTACGCACCTCTTCCCCTACTTCTTCCCAAAGAAAAACCAACCAGACACCTTCTCTGATCTTGCCAAGCGCTTCATTCCTGAAGAGGATCTTGGATTGGCTTTCCGGCAGGAGAACTTGAAGATTGGCGTTGAAGGTACCATAGCTTTGGTTACCGAAAGCCAGCAGAACGTTGACTGGGCGAAAGTTGGTGAAACGAAGAGGATAAACAAGGAGAAGTGGCAGTCTTTGATTAAGGCTGCCAAGCCACACTCGAAGAAGATTCTCTCCTTCCTCGGATACAAGCCAGTGATACGTCTCCGACGTATCGATAATTTCTTATGTTCCATGCCACATTATTGATGATATCTACATGTTTTATGCATACTTTATGTCATATTTATGCGTTTTCCGGAACTAACCTATTGACGAGATGCCGAAGTGCCAGTTCCTGTTTTCTGCTATTTTTGGTTTCAGAAATCCTAGTAAGGAAATATTCTCGGAATCGGACGAAATCAACACCCAGCATCCTATTTTTCCACGAAGCTTCCAGAACACCCGAGAGCTGCCAGAGGGGGGCCACATGGGCCCCAGATGACAGGCCGGCGCGGCCCAGGCCCTGGCCGCGCCGCCCTATGGTGTCGTCGCCTCGTTGACGTTCTGACGCCGCCTCTTCGCCTATAAGAAGCCCCTCGACCTAAAACCTCGATACGAAAAAGCCACGGTACGAGAAACCTTCCAGAGCCGCCGCCATCGCGAAGCCAAGATCTGGGGGACAGGAGTCTCTGTTCCGGCACGCCGCCGGGACGGGGAAGTGCCCCCGGAAGGCTTCTCCATCGACGCCACCGCCATCTCCATCAATGCTGCTGTCTCCCATGAGGAGGGAGTAGTTCTCCATCGAGGCTCGGGGCTGTACCGGTAGCTATGTGGTTCATCTCTCTCCTATGTACCTCAATACAATGATCTCATGAGCTGCCTTACATGATTGAGATTCATATGAGTTTTGTATCACAATTCATCTATGTGCTACTCTAGTGATGTTATTAAAGTAGTCTATTCCTCCTCCATGATGTAATGTTGGCACAATGTGCATGCTATGTTAGTACTTGGTTTGGTTGTGTTGATCTATCTTGCACTCTAAGGTTATTTAAATATGAATATCGAATATTGTGGAGCTTGTTAACTCCGGCATTGAGGGTTCTTGTAGCCCTACGCAATTAGTGGTGTTCATCATCCAACAAGAGAGTGTAGAGTCTAGCATCTATTTATTTATTCTGTTATGTGATCAATGTTGAGAGTGTCCACTAGTGAAAAGTATGATCCCTAGGCCTTGTTCCTAAATACTGCTATCGCTGCTTGTTTACTGTTTTACTGCGTTTCTACTGCCTGCAATATTACCACCATCCATCACACGCCAGTCCTGGGCAAAGCACTTTTCTGGTGCCGTTGCTACTGCTCATACTTATTCATACCACCTGTATTTCACTATCTCTTCGCCGAACTAGTGCACCTATTAGGTGTGTTGGGGACACAAGAGACTTCTTGCTTTGTGGTTGCAGGGTTGCATGAGAGGGATATCTTTGACCTCTTCCTCCCTGAGTTCGATAAACCTTGGGTGATCCACTTAAGGGAAAACTTGCTGCTGTTCTACAAACCTCTGCTCTTGGAGGCCCAACACTGTCTACAGGAAAAGGAGGGGGCGTAGACATCAAGCTATTTTCTGGCGCCGTTGCCGGGGAGGAAAGGTAAAAGGCACTCATACTCCGGTTCCAGGTAACAGTACTCTTCTGGCGCCATTGTGTTTGTGCTCGAAGCTATTTCCTTTAGATCCTGCAATTGCATCTTTTTGTTTCTTGTTTTACACTAGTTAGGCATAATGGAAAACAACAAAAATATGAGAGATCTTTATGAACTTTATCTTGAATTAGGACATGATGTGTTTGAAGAGAGAATTAAAAAACCCATGGAACTTTATATGCATGCTAATGGGAATGTTATTAATATGAATGCTTTGAACACTATTGTTGCTAATGCTATGGAAAATTCTAAGCTTGGGGAAGCTGGTTTTGATGAGCATGATCTTTTTAGTCCCCCAAGCATTGAGGAGAAAATTTACTTTGATGATACTTTGCCTCCAATTTATGATGATTATAATGATAGTAGTCTTTCGGTGCCGCCTGTTATGGAGGATAAATTTGATTATGATTACAATATGCCTCCTATATTTGATGATAGCTAATTTGTTGAATTTGCTCCCGCTATTACTAATAAAATTGATTATGCTTATGTGGAGAGTAATTATTTTATGCATGAGACTCATGATAATAATGCTTTATGTGATAGTTATATTGTTGAGTTTGCTCATGTTGCTACTGAAAGTTATTATGAGAGAGGAAAATATGGTTGTAGAAATTCTCATGTTACTAAAACACCTCCCTATGCGCTGAAATTTTTGAAGCTGCACTTGTTCTATCTTCCTATGCTTGTTACTTTGCTCTTCATGAACTTGTTTATTTATAAGATTCCTTTTCATAGGAAGCATGTTAGACTTAAAAGTGTTTCTAATTTGCCTCTTGATGCTCTCTTTTGCTTCAAATACTATTTTTGCGAGTGCATCATCAAAACTGCTGAGCCCATCTTAATGGCTATAAAGAAAGAACTTCTTGGGAGATAACCCATGTGTTATTTTGCTACAGTACTTTGTTTTATATTTGTGTCTTGGAAGTTGTTTACTACTGTAGCAACCTCTCCTTATCTTAGTTTTGTGTTTTGTTGTGCCAAGTAAAGTCGTTGATAGCAAGGTTCATACTAGATTTGGATTACTGCGCAGAAACAGATTTCTTTGCTGTCACGTATCTGGGAAACATTCTCTGTAGCTAACTCAGAAAATTATGCCAATTTACGTGAGTGATCCTCAGATATGTACGCAACTTTCATTCAATTTGAGCATTTTCATTTGAGCAAGTCTGGTGCCTCAATAAAATTCTTCAATACAAACTGTTCTGTTTTGACAGATTCTGCCTTTTATTTCGCATTGCCTGTTTTGATATGTTCGATGGATATTTCGATTCCATTGACTTCTAGTAGCTTTGGGCAATGTCCAGAAGTGTTAAGAATGATTGTGTCACCTCTGAACATGTGAATTTTTGATTATGCACTAACCCTCTAATGAGTTGTTTCGAGTTTGGTGTGAAGGAAGTTTTCAAGGGTCAAGAGAGGAGGATGATACAATGTGATCAAGAAGAGTGAAAGCTCTAAGCTTGGGGATGCCCCGGTGGTTCATCCCTGCATATTTCAAGAAGACTCAAGCATCTAAGCTTGGGGATGCCCAAGGCATCCCTTCTTCATCGACAACATTATCAGGTTCCTCTAGTGAAACTATATTTTTATTCCGTCACATCTTATGTACTTTACTTGGAGCGTCTGTTTGCTTTTGTTTTTGTTTTTGTTTGAATAAATGCTTGTGTGGGAGAGAGACACGCTCCGCTGGTTCATATGAACACATGTGTTCTTAGCTTTTAATTTTCATGGCGAAGGTTGAAACTGCTTCGTTAATTTGTTATATGGTTGGAATTGGGAAATGCTACATGTAGTAATTTGTAAAATGTCTTGGATAATGTGATACTTGGCAATTGTTGTGCTCATGTTTAAGCTCTTGCATCATATACTTTGCACCCATTAATGAATAAATACATAGAGCATGCTAAAATTTGGTTTGCATAATTGGTCTCTCTAAGGTCTAGATAATTTCTAGTGTTGAGTTTGAACAACAAGGAAGATGGTGTAGAGTCTTATAATGTTTACAATATGTCTTTTATGTGAGTTTTGCTGCACCGATTCATCCTTGTGTTTGTTTCAAATAGCCTTGCTAGCCTAAACCTTGTATCGAGAGGGAATACCTCTCATGCATCCAAAATTCTTGAGCCAATCACTATGCCATTTGTGTCCACCATACCTACCTACTACATGGTATTTCTCCGCCATTCCAAAGTAAATTGCTTGAGTGCTACCTTTAAATTTCTATTCTTCACCTTTACAATATATAGCTCATGGGACAAATAGCTTAAAAACTATCTTGGTATTGAATATGTACTTATGCACTTTATATCTTATTAAGTTGCTCGTTGTGCGATAACCATGTTCCTGGGGACGCCATCAACTACTTTTTGTTGAATATCATGTGAGTTGCTATGCATGTTCGTCTTGTCTGAAGTAAGGGCGATCTACCACCTTATGGTTAGAGCGTGCATATTGTTAGAGAAGAACATTGGGCCGCTAACTAAAGCCATGATCCATGGTGGAAGTTTTAGTTTTGGACATATATCCTCAATCTCATATGAGAAAAATAATTGTTGCTACATGCTTATACATAAAAGAGGAGTCCACTATCTGTTGTCTATGTTGTCCCGGTATGGATGTCTAAGTTGAGAATAATCAATAGCGAGAAATCCAATGCGAGCTTTCTCCTTAGACCTTTGTACATGCGGCATAGAGGTACCCCTTTATGACACTTGGTTAAAACATGTGCATTGCGATAATCCCGGTAATCCAAGCTAATTAGGACAAGGTACGGGCACTATTAGTATACTATGCATGGGACTTGCAACTTGTAGGATATAATTTACATGATACATATGCTTTATTACTACCGTTGACAAAATTGTTTCTTGTTTTCAAAACCAAAGCTCTAGCACAAATATAGCAATCGATGCTTTCCTCTTTGAAGGACCTTTCTTTTACTTTTATTGTTGAGTCAGTTCACCTATTTCTCTCCATCTCAAGAAGCAAACACTTGTGTGAACTGTGCATTGATTCCTATATACTTGCATATTGCATTTGTTATATTACTCTATGTTGACAATATCCATGAGATATACATGTTACAAGTTGAAAGCAACCGCTGAAACTTAATCTTCCTTTGTGTTGCTTCAATGCCTTTACTTTGAATTATTGCTTTATGAGTTAACTCTTATGCAAGACTTATTGATGTTTGCCTTGAAGTACTATTCATGAAAAGTCTTTGCTTTATGATTCACTTGTTTACTCATGTCATTTACCATTGCTTTGATCGCTGCATTCATTACATATGCTTACAAATAGTATGATCAAGGTTATGATGGCATGTCACTCCAGAAATTATCTTTGTTTATCGTTTACCTGCTCGGGACGAGCAGGAACTAAGCTTGGGGATGCTGATATGTCTCCGACGTATCGATAATTTCTTATGTTCCATGCCACATTATTGATGATATCTACATGTTTTATGCATACTTTATGTCATATTTATGCGTTTTCTGGAACTAACCTATTGACGAGATGCCGAAGTGCCAGTTCCTGTTTTCTGCTGTTTTTGGTTTCAGAAATCCTAGTAAGGAAATATTCTCGGAATCGGACGAAATCAACGCCCAGCATCCTATTTTTCCACGAAGCTTCCAGAACACCCGAGAGCTGCCAGAGGGGGGCCACATGGGCCCCAGATGACAGGCCGGCGCGGCCCAGGCCCTGGCCGCGCCGCCCTATGGTGTCGTCGCCTCGTTGACGTTCTGACGCCGCCTCTTCGCCTATAAGAAGCCCCTCGACCTAAAACCTCGATACGAAAAAGCCACGGTACGAGAAACCTTCCAGAGCCGCCGCCATCGCGAAGCCAAGATCTGGGGGACAGGAGTCTCTGTTCCGGCACGCCGCCAGGACGGGGAAGTGCCCCCGGAAGGCTTCTCCATCGACGCCACCGCCATCTTCATCAACGCTGCTGTCTCCCATGAGGAGGGAGTAGTTCTCCATCGAGGCTCGGGGCTGTACCGGTAGCTATGTGGTTCATCTCTCTCCTATGTACCTCAATACAATGATCTCATGAGCTGCCTTACATGATTGAGATTCATATGAGTTTTGTATCACAATTCATCTATGTGCTACTCTAGTGATGTTATTAAAGTAGTCTATTCCTCCTCCATGATGTAATGTTGGCACAGTGTGCATGCTATGTTAGTACTTGGTTTGGTTGTGTTGATCTATCTTGCACTCTAAGGTTATTTAAATATGAATATCGAATATTGTGGAGCTTGTTAACTCCGGCATTGAGGGTTCTTGTAGCCCTACGCAATTAGTGGTGTTCATCATCCAACAAGAGAGTGTAGAGTCTAGCATCTATTTATTTATTCTGTTATGTGATCAATGTTGAGAGTGTCCACTAGTGAAAAGTATGATCCCTAGGCCTTGTTCCTAAATACTGCTATCACTGCTTGTTTACTGTTTTACTGTGTTTCTACTGCCTGCAATATTACCACCATCCATCACACGCCAGTCCTGGGCAAAGCACTTTTCTGGTGCCGTTGCTACTGCTCATACTTATTCATACCACCTGTATTTCACTATCTCTTCGCCGAACTAGTGCACCTATTAGGTGTGTTGGGGACACAAGAGACTTCTTGCTTTGTGGTTGCAGGGTTGCATGAGAGGGATATCTTTGACCTCTTCCTCCCTGAGTTCGATAAACCTTGGGTGATCCACTTAAGGGAAAACTTGCTGCTGTTCTACAAACCTCTGCTCTTGGAGGCCCAACACTATCTACAGGAAAAGGAGGGGGCGTAGACATCAGCCAGCTGCGTCCTCTAGTACCGCCAAGCCGGAGGTCAAGTGGACCATCCCACTCCTTCATTTTCCTCTTTCTTTTGGTAGATGTCGATATCCTTATGATATAAGACTGCCCCTGCTGACTCACTAGTAATGGATCTTCCCCTATGTAAATATTTCAACTTATGAATGGAAAGAGAGAAAATCTTGTTTAGTAATTGATGTCTACTTTTCCTTTCTTCCAGTTGGTGTTTGACAACTATTCTGAGACTGTTGGTCCACGATCTGCTTCCCCTGCTACGTCTCGGTTGAAACGGACCCCTGACGATGTTCTCTTGGACTATTCTTCATGTGTTAACCTGGATCAGTCATAATTGATTGAACTACGACAACAGCTCCAAACCATGAAGAAACAGTCCCTTATTGTCATGGAACAGTCCCGCAAATCTTCTGAGCGGGAAAAAATAGCTCTCCAGCAAGCTCAAGAGTCTTTAAAGTTGAAAGAGTCTATGGTTGCCGAAGCCTTACAGGCTACTTCTCAAGAAAATTATATGCTTGACTTGCTGACTTACGCTAGTCTGGATATGGCGGATAAGTTCCTTCTTTTGTGTTCTCCCTTTCTTTTTCCGTGTACAAATCATTCTATTCTCATTATAGTTCTTGCCATGGGTAGGCTCCTTCTTGGATGCTACTGTCGAAGATCAGTGTGTTGATGCGAAATCTGAAGTTCTTCTTCGCCTTGCTCGTGAAAACAACTCCAGCTTCTGGGCTTCCCCAGACCGGACTCGACAAATTGTGCGATTCCAAGATCGAGCTGGTCAGGTGCCGGAGTACCTTGAATTTTGCGCCAGGACTCTGGCCAGAGTTTACAATGTCATGTTTCCTCGGAATCCTCAACCAAAAACACTTCCTGAACTGATGAACAAATTCAAAGATGTGGATCAAATCCATGGTTTTGTGAAGGCGCAATTGCTTGCTGGTGCTAGATTTGCCATGATCATTCTACAGATCTGCCACCCGAAGTTGGACATGTCCAACACTGTTGAGCTTTGTCATGCCAGATTGAAGAAGTGAAAGAGAAACGTCGACAAGATCAACGACGAGGTGACACCTGTAGCCGAGAAAATGATTGCGGATCTTCTTCGTATGGATACTGAGTATTTCTCTGAGGGCCATTATGCTGATTCCATGTATGCTCCTGCGGAAGGCGAAAGGGTACAAATAGATGATCTTATATGAGGTGAATATCTTCTGCCGATTTTTCCTGTAACAAAAGCATATCTTATATATTGCGAGAAGTATGTATATTGCGAGAACTGTATGTATTTGTTTTTCTTCCTTCTCTAGTCCCCCGAGTATTTTGATAGGCGTATGTACACTTATTACTCGCGAGGTGTTGTAACCAAGGAAAATAATTGGTGTTCAATATATTGTCCAGATCGAGTTTATATTTTCTATTTTGTGAATTATAAACCTCCAAACTTGTCGAAGAAAAAGATGTATATCACCAATATCTTTACTATATTGTAGCATCGCGAGCCCGCCTCATTAAAAACCTTTCAGCCCCACGCGGTGCCCTGAAAGGAAAAGAGTGCGTCTGAAAACTTGCGACTCCTGTCTTCTTGTTCTTTATCTTGTACGCTCCTCCCGCGATCACTTCTGTGACGATGTAGGGTCCTACTGATGTCTACGCACGTTTCTATTCCTGTAGACAGTGTTGGGCCTCCAAGAGCAGAGGTTTGTAGAACAGCAGCAAGTTTCCCTTAAGTGAATCACCCAAGGTTTATCGAACTCAGGGAGGTAGAGGTCAAAGATATCCCTCTCAAGCAACCCTGCAATTACGATACAAGAAGTCTCTTGTGTCTCCAACACACCTAATACACTTGTCAGATGTATAGGTGCACTAGTTCGGCGAAGAGATAGTGAAATACAAGTAATATGGATGATTGTAAGTAGTAATTGCAATCTGAAATAAAGATGGCAGCAAGTAAACATGTATCAGAACTTGTTGGAAACGATGTTTCAATGCTTAGAAACAAGGCCTAGGGATCATACTTTCACTAGCGGACATTCTCAACATTGATCACATAACTGAATAAATAAATGCTACTTTCTACACTCTCTTGTTGGATAACAAACACCATTCATTGTGTAGGCCTACAAAAGCACACCTCAAGCCGGAGTAAACAAGCTCCACAACATCCGGAGTTCATATTAAAGTAACCTCTAGAGTGCATAATAGACCGTTGCAATTTAGACCGAGTACTAACATAGCATACACACTGTCAACAATAGCTATGAAAGGGGGAATAGATCGCATCAATACTATCATAGTAATAGTTAACTTCATAATCTACAAGAGATTACAATCATAACCTACGCCAAGTACTATATGATGCACACACTATCAACATTACATCATGGAGGAGGAATAGACTACTTCAATAACATCACTAGAGTAGCACAAAGATTAATAGTGATACAAAGCTCATGATCACATAAAGATCACATGGGAGAGAGAGATGAACCACATAGCTACCGGTAGAGCCCTCAGCCTCGGGGGAGAACTACTCCCTCCTCATCATGGGAGACAGCAACGGTGATGAATATGGCGGTGGAGATGGCTTCCGGGGGAAATTCCCCATCCCGGCGGCGTGCCGGAACAGAGACTTCTGTCCCCCGAATCGGAGTTTCGCGATGGCGGCGGCTCTGGAAGGTTTTCCGTATCGTGGCTTATCTTTTTAGGGTTTTCACGACGGAGGCTTTAAGTAGGCGGAAGGGCAGCCTCGGAGGGGTCCTCGGGGACCCAAAACATAGGGGGGCGCGCCCCCCCTTGGCCGCACCGCCAGGTGGGGTGGGGCCCCCTTGGCTCCCCTCTGGTCCCTCTTCGGTGCTCTGGAACCTTCCGTGGAAAATAGGACCCTGGGCGTTGATTTCGTCCAATTCCGAGAATATTTCCTTTGTAGGATTTCTGAAACCAAAAATAGCAGAAAACAGCAACTGGCTCTTCGGCATCTCGTTAATAGGTTAGTGCCGGAAAATGCGTATAAATGATGTAAAGTGTGTATAAAACATGTGAGTATCATCATAAAAGTAGCATGGAACATAAGAAATTATAGATACGTTTGAGACGTATCAAGCATCCCCAAGCTTAGTTCCTACTCGCCCTCGAGTAGGTAAACGATAACAAGGATAATTTCTGAAGTTACATGCTATCATAATCTTGATCAATACTATTGTAAAGCATATGAGATGAATGAAGTGATTCGAAGCAATGGTAAAGAAAATGATTAAACAACTGAATCATATAACAAAGACTTTTAATGAATAGTACTTTCAAGACAAGTAGCAATAAGACTTGCATAGGAGTTAACTCATAAAGCAATAGATTCTTAGTAGAAAGTTTTGAAGCAACACAAAGGAAGATATAAGTTTCAGCAGTTGTTTTCAAATTTCAACATGTATATCTCATGGATAATTGTCAACACAAAGTAATATGATGAATGCAAATAAGCAAGTATGTAAGAATCAATGCACAGTTGACACAAGTGTTTGCTTCTAAGATGGAAGGAAGTAGGTAAACTGACTCAACATAAAGTAAAAGAAAGGCCCTTCGCAGAGGGAAGCATGGATTTCTATATTTGTGCTAGAGCTTTTATTTTGAAAACATAGAAACAATTTTGTCAACGGTAGTAATAATTCATATGTGTTATGTATAAGATATCCTATAAGTTGCAAGCCTCATGCATAGTATACCAATAGTGCCCGCACCTTGTCCTAATGAGCTTGGATTTACATGGATTATCATTGCATAACATATGTTTCAACCAAGTGTCACAAAGGGGTACCTCTAAGCCGCCTGTACAAAGGTCTAAGGAGAAAGTTCGCATTGGATTTCTCGCTTTTGATTATTCTCAACTTAGACATCCATACCGGGACAACATAGAAAACAGATAATGGACTCCTCTTTAATGCATAAGCATTCAACAACAAATAATATTCTCATAAGAGATTGAGGATTAATGTCCAAACTGAAACTTCCACCATGATTCATGTCTTTAGTTAGCGGCCCAATGTTCTTCTCTAACAATATGCATACTCAAACCATTTGATCATGATAAATCACCCTTACTTCAGACAAGACGAACATGCATAGCAACTCACATGATATTCAACAAAGGTGTAATAGTTGATGGCGTCCCCAGAAACATGGTTACCGCTCAACAAGCAACTTATAAGAAATAAGATACATAAGCTACATATTCTTTACCACAATAGTTTTTAAGGCTATTTTCCCATGAGCTATGTATTGCAAAGACAAGGAATGAAATTTTAAAGGTAGCACTCAAGCAATTTACTTTGGAATGGCAGAGAAATACCACATAGTAGGTAGGTATGGTGGACACTGATACGTCTCCAACGTATCGATAATTTCTTATGTTCCATGCTTGTTTTATGACAATACCTACATGTTTTATACATACTTTATGTCATATCTATGCATTTTCTGGCACTAACCTATTAACAAGATGCCGAAGAGCCGATTCTTTGTTTTCTGCTGTTTTTGGTTTCAGAAATCCTAGTAAGGAAATATTCTCGGAATTGGACGAAATCAACGCCCAGGATCTTATTTTTCCACGAAGCTTCCAGAACACCGGGGGAGATACGAAGTGGGGCGACGAGGCGCCCACACAACAGGGCGGCGCGGCCAGGCCTTGGGCCACGCGGCCCTGGCGTGTGGGGCTCTCGTGGCGCCCCCTGACCTACCCTTCCGCCTACATAAGCCTTCGTCGATAATAACTCCAGTACCGAGAGCCATGATACGGAAAACCTTCCAGAGACGCCGCCTCCACCAATCCCATCTCGGGGGATTCAGGAGATCGCCTCCGGCACCCTGCCGGAGAGGGGAATCATCTCCCGGAGGACTCTTCACCGCCATGGTCGCCTCCGGAGTGATGTGTCAGTAGTTCACCCCTGGACTATGGATCCATATCAGTAGCTAGATGGTCGTCTTCTCCTAATTGTGCTATCATTGTTGGATCTTGTGAGCTGCCTAACATGATCAAGATCATCTATCTGTAATGCTACATGTTGCGTTTGTTGGGATCCGATGAATAATGAATGCTATGTTATGTTGATTATCAATCTATCATCTATGTGTTGTTTATGATCTTGCATGCTCTCCGTTGCTAGTAGAGGCTCTGGCCAAGTTTTTACTTTTAACTCCAAGAGGGAGTATTTATGCTCGATAGTGGGTTCATGCCTCCATTAAATCTGGGACAGTGACAGAAAGTTCTAAGGTTGTGGATGTGCTGTTGCCACTAGGGATAAAACATCAATGCTATGTCTAAGGATGTATTTATTGATTACATTACGCACCATACTTAATGCAATTGTCTGTTGTTTGCAACTTAATACTGGAGGGGGTTCGGATGATAACCTAAAGGTGGACTTTTTAGGCATAGATGCATGCTGGATAGCGGTCTATGTACTTTATCGTAATGCCCAATTAAATCTCACACTACTCATCATAACATGTATGTGCATTGTCATGCCATCTTTATTTGTCAATTGCCCAACTGTAATTTGTTCACCAAACATGCTTATTCTTATGGGAGAGACACCACTAGTGAACTGTGGACCCTGGTCCATTCTTTTACATCGAATACAATCTACTGCAATACTCGTTCTACTGTTCTCTGCAAACATCATCATCCACACTATACGTCTAATCCTTTGTTACAGCAAGCCGGTGAGATTGACAACCTCACTGTCACGTTGGGGCAAAGTAATTTGGTTGTGTTGTGCAGGTTCCACGTTGGCGCCAGAATCCCCGGTGTTGCGCCGCACTACACTCCGCCGCCATCAACCTTCAACGTGCTTCTTGGCTCCTACTGGTTCGATAAACCTTGGTTTCTTACTGAGGGAAAACTTGCCGCTGTACGCATCACACCTTCCTCTTGGGGTTCCCAACGGACGCGTGCTGTACGCGTATCAAGCAATCAAGATTTTCTGGCGCCGTTGCCGAGGAGGTCAAGAAACGCTGCAAGGGGAGTCTCCACTTCCAATCTCTTTACTTTGTTTTTGTCTTGCTTTATTTTATTTACTATTTTGTTTGCTGCATTATATCAAAACACAAAAAAAAATAGTTGCTAGCTTTACTTTATTTACTGTCTTGTTTGCAATCTCCATATTAAAAACACAAAAAAATAAGTTACTTGCATTTACTTTATCTAGTTTGCTTTATTTACTGTTGCTAAAATGGATACTCCTGAAAATACTAAGTTGTGTGACTTCACAACCACAAATAATAATGATTTCTTATGCACACCTATTGCTCCACCTTCTACTACAGTAGAATTCTTTGAAATTAAACCTGCTTTACTGAATCTTGTTATGAGAGAGCAATTTTCTGGTGTTAGTTCTGATGATGCTGCTGCCCATCTTAATAATTTTGTTGAACTACGTGAAATGCAAAAGTATAAGGATGTAGATGGTTACATTATAAAATTAAAATTGTTTCCTTTCTCATTAAGAGGAAGAGCTAAAGATTGGTTGCTATCTTTGCCTAAGAATAGTATTGATTCATGGACTAAATGTAAGGATGCTTTCATTGGTAGATATTATCCTCCTGCTAAAATTATATCTTTGAGAAGTAGCATAATGAATTTTAAACAATTGGATAATGAGCATGTTGCCCAAGCATGGGAAAGAATGAAATCTTTGGTTAAAAATTGCCCAACCCATGGACTGACTACTTGGATGATCATCCAAACCTTTTATGCATGACTGAATTTTTCTTCGCGGAACCTATTGGATTCAGCTGCTGGAGGTACCTTTATGTCCATCACTCTAGGCGACGCAACAAAGCTTCTTGATAATCTGATGATTAATTACTCTGAATGGCACACGGAAAGAGCTCCACAAGGTAAGAAGGTAAATTCTGTCGAAGAAACCTCCTCCTTGGGTGATAAGATTGATGCTATTATGTCTATGCTTGTGAATGGTAGGAAAAATGTTGATCCTAATAATGTTCTGTTAGCTTCATTGGTTGCCCAAGAAGAACATGTTGATGTGAACTTCATTAAAAATAACAATTTCAACAACAATGCTTACCGGAACAATTCTACTAACAACTATACGCCATATCCTTATAATAATAGTAATGGTTATTGTAATTCTTATGGGAATTCTTACAACAATAATAGGAATACACCCCCTGGACTTGAATCCATGCTTAAAGAATTTATTAGTACACAAACTGCTTTTAACAAATCTGTTGAAGAAAAGCTTGGGAAAATTGATATGCTTGCTTCTAAAGTCGATAGTCTTGCTGCTGATGTTGATCTTTTGAAATCGAAAGTTATGCCTAATGAAAATAAAGATATTAATTCATTTGCTACAGCAAACTCCATCCAAGTTAGAATTAATGGGAATATAAGATTGATGGCCGAATTGCGTGCTAGGTGGGAAAAAGAAGAAAATGCTAAAGATAACAATGTAGCTAAAGTTTGGACTATTACCACCACTAGTAATGCTAATGCTTCACATGTTGCTGCACCTCCTACTATTAATGGTAAAAGAATTGGTGTTGGCAATGTTTCTACTTCTAATGCAAAGCGTGAAAAACTGCCTGAAACTGCTAAAACTGTTGAAACTGCCTGTGATAAAACTGCTGAAATTTTTTCTAATGTTGGGGATAATGATCCCATTGCTTTAGATCATAATGGTTTAGATTTTTATGATTGTCACATCTCTGAAGTTATAAAGTTCTTACAAAAACTTGCCAAAAGTCCTAATGCTAGTGCTATAAATTTGGCCTTTACGAAACATATTACAAATGCTCTCATAAAAGCTAGAGAAGAGAAACAAAAACTTGAAACTTCTATTCCTAGGAAGCTAGAGGATGGTTGGGAGCCCATCATTAAGATGAAGGTCAATGATTTTGATTGTAATGCTTTATGTGATCTTGGTGCAAGTATTTCCGTTATGCCTAGGAAAATCTATAATATTCTTGACTTGCCACCGTTGAAAAATTGTTATTTGGATGTTAATCTTGCTGATAATTCTACAAAGAAACCTTTGGGGAGGATTGATAATGTTCGCATTACGGTTAACAATAACCTTGTCCCCGTTGATTTTGTTGTCTTGGATATTGAATGCAATGCATCTTGTCCCATTATATTGGGAAGACCTTTTCTTCGAACTGTTGGTGCTATTATTGATATGAAGGAAGGTAATATTAAATATCAATTTCCTCTCAAGAAAGGTATGGAACACTTCCCTAGAAAGAGAATGAAGTTACCTTTTGATTCTATCATTAGAACAAATTATGATGTTGATGCTTCGTCTCTTGATGTTACTTGATACACACTTTCTGCGCCTAGCTGAAAGGCGTTAAAGAAAAGCGCTTATGGGAGACAACCCATGATTTTACTACAGCACTTTTTTTTATATTTGAGTCTTGGAAGTTGTTACTACTGTAGCAACCTCTCCTTATCTTAATTTTGTTGCATTGTTGTGCCAAGTAAAGTCTTTGATAGTAAGGTTCATACTAGATTTGGATTACTGCGCAGAAACAGATTTCTTGCTGTTACGAATTTGGGTTGAATTCTCCGTAGGTAACTCAGAAAATTCTGCCAATTTACGTGAGTGATCCTCAGATATGTACGCAAATTTCATTCTATTTGATCATTTTTCATCTGAGCAAGTCTGGTGCCTCTTAAAAATTCATCTTTACGGACTGTTCTGTTTTGACAGATTCTGCCTTTTATTTCACATTGCTTGTTTTGCTATGTATGATGGATTTCTTTGTTCCATTAACTTTCAGTAGCTTTGTGCAATGTCCAGAAGTGTTAAGAATGATTATGTCACCTCTGAACATGTGAATTTTGATTATGCACTAACCCTCTAATGAGTTGTTTTGAGTTTGGTGTGGAGGAAGTTTTCAAGGATCAAGAGAGGAGGATGATACAATATGATCAAGGGGAGTGAAAGCTCTAAGCTTGGGGATGCCCCGGTGGTTCATCCCTGCATATTTCAAGAAGGCTCAAGCATCTAAGCTTGGGGATGCCCAAGGCATCCCCTTCTTCATCGACAACATTATCAGGTTCCTCTAGTGAAACTATATTTTTATTCCGTCACATCTTATGTGCTTTACTTGGAGCGTTTGTATGTTTTTGTTTTTGTTTTGTTTGAATAAAGTTGGATCCTACCATTCATTGTATGGGAGAGAGACACGCTCCGCTTTTGCATATGGACAAATATGTCCTTGGCTTTACTCATAATGTTGATGGCGAAGGTTGAAACTGCTTCGTTAATTGTTATATGGTGGGAAACGGGAAATGCTACATGTAGTAATTGGTGGAATGTCTTGAATAATTTGATACTTGGCAATTGTTGTGCTCATAAGGATCATGTTTAAGCTCTTGCATCATATACCTTGCACCTATTAGTGAAGAAATACATAGAGCTTGTTGAAATTTGGTTTGCATGATTGGTCTCTCTAAAGTCTAGATATTTTCTAGTAAGGGTTTGAGCAACAAGGATGACAGTGTAGAGTCGTATAATGCTTGCAATATGTTTTTTTGTGAGTTTTGCTGTACTGGTTCATACTTGTGTTTGCTTCAAATAACCTTGCTAGCCTAAGCCTTGTATTGAGAGGGATACTTCTCGTGCATCCAAATCCTTGAGCCAATAACTATGCCATTTGTGTCCACCATACCTACCTACTACATGGTATTTCTCCGCCATTCCAAAGTAAATTGCTTGAGTGCTACCATTAAATTTCTATCCTTTATTTTTGCAATATATAGCTCATGGGACAAATAGCCTAAAAACTATTGTGGTATTGAATATATACTTATGTATCTTATTTCTTATTAAGTTGCTTGTTGTGCGATAACCATGTTCCTGGGGACGCCATCAACGACCCTTTGTTGAATATCATGTGAGTTGCTATGCATGTTCGTCTTGTCTGAAGTAAGGGCGATTTACCATGAGTTGAATGGTTTGAGCATGCATATTGTTAGAGAAGAACATTGGGCCGCTAACTAAAGCCATGATCCATGGTGGAAGTTTCAGTTTTGGACAACAATCCTCAATCTCTTATGAGAATATTATTTGTTGTTGAATGCTTAAGCATTAAAGAGGAGTCCATTATCTGTTGTCTATGTTGTCCCGGTATGGATGTCTAAGTTGAGAATAATCAAAAGCGAGAAATCCAATGCGAGCTTTCTCCTTAGACCTTTGTACAGGCGGCATAGAGATACCCCTTTGTGATACTTGGTTAAAACATATGTATTGCGGTGATAATCCAGGTAATCCGAGCTAATTAGGACAAGGTGCGGGCACTATTGGTATATTATGCATGAGGCTTGCAACTTGTAGGATATAATTTACATAACACATATGCTTTATTACTACCGTTGACAAAATTGTTTCTTGTTTTCAAAATAAAAGCTCTAGCACAAATATAGCAATCGATGCTTCCCTCTTCGAAGGGCCATTATTCTACTTTCATGTTGAGTCATTTTACCCACTTCCTTCCATCTCAAGAAGCAAACACTTGTGTTAACTGTGCATTGATTCTTACATACTTGCATATTTGCATTCATCATATTACTTTGCATTGACAACTATCCATGAGATATACATGTTACAAGTTGAAAGCAACCGCTGAAACTTAATCTTCCTTTGTGTTGCTTCAATACATTTACTATGAATTTATTGCTTTATGAGTTAACTCTTATGCAAGACTTATTGATGCTTGTCTTGAAAGTACTATTCATGAAACGTCTTTGCTATATGATTCAATTGTTTACTCATTGTCTTTACCATTGCTTTGGATCGCTGCAGTCATTACATGTGCTTACAATAGTATTGATCAAGATTATGATGGCATGTCACTTCAGAAATTATCTTTGTTATCGTTTACCTACTCGGGACGAGTAGGAACTAAGCTTGGGGATGCTGATACGTCTCCAACGTATCAATAATTTCTTAGGTTCCATGCTTATTTTATGACAATACCTACATGTTTTATACATACTTTATGTCATATTTATGCATTTTCCGGCACTAACCTATTAACAAGATGCCGAAGAGCTAGTTGCTGTTTTCTGCTATTTTTGGTTTCAGAAATCCTAGTAAGGAAATATTCTCGGAATTGGACGAAATCAACGCCCAGGATCTTATTTTTCCACGAAGCTTCCAGAACAGCGGGGGAGATACGAAGTGGGGCGACGAGGCACCCACACAACAGGGCGGCGCGGCCAGGCCTTGGGCCGCGCGGCCCTGGCGTGTGGGGCCCTCGTGGCGCCCCTGACCTACCCTTCTGCCTACATAAGCCTTCGTCGATAATAACTCTAGTACCGAGAGCCACGATACGGAAAACCTTCCAGAGACGCCGCCGCCGCCAATCCCATCTCGGGGGATTCAGGAGATCGCCTCCGGCACCCTGCCGGAGAGGGGAATCATCTCCCGGAGGACTCTTCACCGCCATGGTCGCCTCCGGAGTGATGTGTGAGTAGTTCACCCCTGGACTATGGATCCATATCAGTAGCTAGATGGTCATCTTCTCCTAATTGTGCTATCATTGTTGGATCTTGTGAGCTGCCTAACATGATCAAGATCATCTATCTGTAATGCTACATGTTGCATTTGTTGGGATCCGATGAATAATGAATGCTATGTTATGTTGATTATCAATCTATCATCTATGTGTTGTTTATGATCTTGCATGCTCTCCGTTGCTAGTAGAGGCTCTGGCCAAGTTTTTACTTGTAACTCCAAGAGGGAGTATTTATGCTCGATAGTGGGTTCATGCCTCCATTAAATCTGGGACAGTGACAGAAAGTTCTAAGGTTGTGGATGTGCTGTTGCCACTAGGGATAAAACATCAATGCTATGTCTAAGGATGTATTTATTGATTACATTACGCACCATACTTAATGCAATTGTCTGTTGTTTGCAACTTAATACTGGAGGGGGTTCGGATGATAACCTGAAGGTGGACTTTTTAGGCATAGATGCATGCTGGATAGCGGTCTATGTACTTTGTCATAATGCCCAATTAAATCTCACACTACTCATCATAACATGTATGTGCATTGTCATGCCATCTTTATTTGTCAATTGCCCAACTGTAATTTGTTCACCCAACATGCTTATTCTTATGGGAGAGACACCACTAGTGAACTATGGACCCCGGTCCATTCTTTTACATCGAATACAATCTACTGCAATACTCATTCTACTGTTCTCTGCAAACATCATCATCCACACTTCTAATCCTTTGTTACAGCAAGCCGGTGAGATTGACAACCTCACTGTCACGTTGGGGCAAAGTAATTTGGTTGTGTTGTGCAGGTTCCACGTTGGCGCCGGAATCCCTGGTGTTGCGCCGCACTACACTCCGCCGCCATCAACCTTCAACGTGCTTCTTGGATTCTACTAGTTCGATAAACCTTGGTTTCTTACTGAGGGAAAACTTGCCGCTGTACGCATCACACCTTCCTCTTGGGGTTCCCAACGGACGCGTGTTGTACGCGTATCAAGCAATCAGACACAAATGGCATAGTTTTGGCTCAAGGATTTGGATGCACGAGAAGTATCCCCTTTCAGTACAAGGCTTTGGCTAGCAAGGTTGTTTGAAGCAAACACAAGTATGAACCGGTACAACAAAAATTACATAAGAACATATTGCAAGCATTATAAGACTCTACACTGTCTTCCTTGTTGTTCAAACACTTCACCAGAAAATATCTAGACTTTAGAGAGACCAATCATGCAAACCAAATTTCAACAAGCTCTATGGTAGTTCTTCATTAATAGGTGCAAAGTACGTGATGCAAGAGCTTAAACATGATCTATTTGAGAGCTCAAAACAATTGCCAAGTATCAAATTATTCAAGACCATATACCAATTACCACATGAAGCATTTTCTGTTTCCAACCAAATAACAATGAACGAAGCAGTTTCAACCTTCGCTATGAACATTAAAAGTAAAGCTAAGAACACCAGTGTTCATATGAACGAGCGAAGCGTGTCTCTCTCCCACATAAGCATGAATTTATTCAGAGAATGAAAATAACAAAACGAAAATAAAAGCACACAGACGCTCCAAGTAAAGCACATAAGATGTGACGGAATAAAAATATAGTTTCACTAGAGGTGACCTGATAAGTTGTCGATGAAGAAGGGGATGCCCAAGGCATCCCCAAGCTTAGATGCTTGAGTCTTCTTAAAATATGCAGGGATGAACCACCGGGGCATCCCCAAGCTTAGACTTTTCACTCTTCTTGATCATATTGTATCATCCTCCTCTCTTGATCCTTGAAAACTTCCTCCACACCAAACTCAAAACAAACTCATTAGAGGGTTAGTGCATAATCAAAAATTCACATATTCAGAGGTGACATAATCATTCTTAACACTTCTGGACATTGCCCAAAGCTACCGAAAGTTAATGGAATAAAGAAATCTATCAAACATAACAAAACAGGCAATGCGAAATAAAAGGCAGAATCTGTTAAAACAGAACAGTCTGTAAATACGAATTTTTCTGGGGCAGTAAAATTGCTCAGATGAAAATGCTCAAATTGAATGAAAGTTGCGTACATATCTGAGGATTACTCACGTAAATTGGCAGATTTTTTTGAGTTACCTACAGAGAATTCTACTCAAATTCGTGACAGCAAGAAATCTGTTTCTGCGCAGTAATCCAAATCTAGTATCAACCTTACTATCAAAGACTTAACTTGGCACAAAAATGCAATAAAATAAAGATAAGGAGAGGTTGCTATAGTAGTAACAACTTCCAAGACACAACAAAACATTAGTAAAATAAAAACACGGGTTATCTCCCAAGAAGTGCTTTCTTTATAGCCATTAATATGGGCTCAGTAATTTTAATGATGCACTCGCAAGAAATAGTAGTTGAAGCAAAAGAGAGCATCAAAAAGAAAATATGAAACAAATTTAAGCCTAACCCACTTCCTATGAAAAGGAATCTTGTAAATAAACAAGTCATGTAAGCATAACGCAACAAGCATAGAAAGATAAAACACGAGTAACTTCAAGATTCTCAACATAAAGAGGGGAAACTTAATATTATTAAGATGCATACAATCATGTTTCCCTCTCTCATAATAACTTTCAGTAGCATCATGAACAAACTCAACAATATAACTATCACATAAAGCATTCTTATTCACATGCATAAAATAATTACTACTCCCAACATAAGCATAGTCATTCTTATTAATTGTAGTGGGAGCAAATTCAACAAAGTAGCTATCATTATTATTCTCATCACCATAATCATCAAATATATGAGGCATAGTATAGTCATAATAAACTTTATCCTCCATAGTAGGTGGCACCAAAATAC
This sequence comes from Lolium perenne, assembly GCF_019359855.2. Taxonomy (NCBI): domain Eukaryota; kingdom Viridiplantae; phylum Streptophyta; class Magnoliopsida; order Poales; family Poaceae; genus Lolium; species Lolium perenne. The sequence goes on along the minus strand of NC_067245.2, from coordinate 209,299,059 downwards.
CACTATCATTATAATCATCATAAATGGGAGGCAAAGTATCATCAAAGTAAATTTTCTCCTCCATGCTTGGGGGACTAAAAATATCATGCTCATCAAAACCAGCTTCCCCAAGCTTAAATTCTTCCATAGTATTAGCAATAATAGTGTTCAAAGAGTTCATGCTAATAACATTGCTACAACTATTTTGCAAACAAAGTTCCATGGGTTTTTTAATTTTCTCTTCAAACACCTCATGTCCTAACTCAAGATAGATACTATAAAGATCTCTAATTTTGTTGTTGTTTTCCATTAAGCCTAACTAGTGAAAATAAAAACAAGAAACAAAAAGATACAATTGCAGGATCTAAAGGAAATAACTTCAAGCACTCACACACCGGCAACAGTGCTAGGAAATAGCTTAGTAGTCGGAGGATGTGAATACCTTTTACCTTACCTCCCCGGCAACGGCGCCAGAAAATAGCTTGATGTCTACGCACGCTTCTATTCCTGTAGACAGTGTTGGGCCTCCAAGAGCAGAGGTTTGTAGAACAGCAGCAAGTTTCCCTTAAGTGAATCACCCAAGGTTTATCAAACTCAAGGAGGTAGAGGTCAAAGATATCCCTCTCAAGCAACCCTGCAATTACGATACAAGAAGTCTCTTGTGTCCCCAACACACCTAATACACTTGTCAGATGTATAGGTGCACTAGTTCGGCGAAGAGATAGTGAAATACAAGCAATATGGATGATTGTAAGTAGTAATTTCAATCTGAAATAAAGATGGCAGCAAGTAAACATGTAACAGAACTTGTTGGAAACGGTGTTTCAATGCTTAGAAACAAGGCCTAGGGATCATACTTTCACTAGTGGACACTCTCAACATTGATCACATAACTGAATAAATAAACGCTACTTTCTACACTCTCTTGTTGGATAACAAACACCATTCATTGTGTAGGGCTACAAAAGCACACCTCAAGCCGGAGTAAACAAGCTCGACAACATCCGGAGTTCATATTAAAGTAACCTCTAGAGTGCATAATAGACCGTTGCAATTTACACCGAGTACTAACATAGCATACACACTGTCAACAATAGCTATGAAAGGGGGAATAGATCGCATCAATACTATCATAGTAATAGTTAACTTCATAATCTACAAGAGATTACAATCATAACCTACGCCAAGTACTACATGATGCACACACTGTCAACATTACATCATGGAGGAGGAATAGACTACTTTAATAACATCACTATAGTAGCACAAAGATTAATAGTGATACAAAGCTCATGATCACATAAAGATCACATGGGAGAGAGAGATGAACCACATAGCTACCGGTAGAGCCCTCAGCCTCGGGGGAGAACTACTCCCTCCTCATCATGGGAGACAGCAACGGCGATGAAGATGGCGGTGGAGATGGCTTCCGGGGGCAATTCCCCGTCCCGGCGGCGTGCCAGAACAGAGACTTCTGTCCCCCGAATTGGAGTTTCGCGATGGCGGCGGCTCTGGAAGGTTTTCCGTATCGTGGCTTATCTTTTTAGGGTTTTCACGACGGAGGCTTTAAGTAGGCGGAAGGGCAGCCTCGGAGGGGTCCTGGGGGACCCACACCATAGGGCCCCCCCTTGGCCGCGCCGCCAGGTGGGGTGGGGTGTGACGCCCCGGAACCGGTACCCTGAGGATTCCAGCGATCCCACCGAAATCCGCACGATATCGATTCCGACACGCCCTCCGACACGACGTGCGTGACAAAGCACACGTGATGCCAGAGGAATTACCACGAGTAGTAACATTACAACAGGTTTACAATAGAGCCCACAAGATACAGATATATTACAGCAACGACTCCAACGAGTTAAGATACAAATAGATACATACAAAGATCCGAATCATACAGAAGATCAAATACGTCCGAGTACGGACAAGATACAAATTGGACTAAGAGTCCTGAAGATAACCAGTGGCATCCATAACCCTGCCTAGGCCAATGTAATATCCCAGGTAATGGGGTTACAAAAATAGAGGAAACAGATGTGTGCATTGCTTTCATGCATAGAAAATCTGGGGAATTTTCGCGCTTTAAAGTAAAATAGTCACAGTAACTGAAGTTTCACTTGATCTTGGTGGAATTGAAGTAGCTCATCAAGTCAAGCGCTATAAACCTCAATGTGACTTTGGTTAAAACATTGTTTTGGGCAGAGATGATTTGATCTAAGGGGTTAGATCAAAGGGAACTAATAATCAACACAACAACACTTACTCAACGATCAAATGCTTGATCTTATAAAAGATTATAATATGGTAATCCTTACCATAACTTTGTAAGAGAGCTCAAGCTAAGGTGTTACACTCAAGAAAGTTAAGCCAACAATTGAATGTGAGGAAGAGAACTATCCATATAACCAGATAATAATATCATCATTGTCTAAGTAGAACCCTAAACAGAATATCTCAGGCATTCTCCTGGGATATAATTTATGGAGACAACCATAGCCATGTCCACTCAAGATAGTATAGAAGAAGTACTATATGTAGTTGATCAAGACAATGCTTGATCATGGAAGTGAGAAAACCATTCAATGAGAGATCCCTTAGGACGCCAAACCTTGATCACTATAAATTGAGCGATGATCATAAACCCTAAGAATTGGAGGTAGAGATATTAAGAACAAGTTGATCATGCCTAATCCATGATCATGCTCTTGAAATATGTGAGGATAAATTAAACCCTACTAAAATAAGTAGATCTCATTACCACATGAAATTATAGGGAGATCACTAGTAAGCAAACCTAGACTTATATCCCAACCTTTACTTGTGATGAATCACTTGGTGATCATAAGTAGAATCCTACCATATCTATAATGCATAAATTAAAGAACCTAAGAAAACCTTAGAACCCAAACTCTATACCTTATATGGTGGGAACCATTCATCAATGTAACCAAAGTTAACTATAAAAAGAACCATAGCCACCCTAATTACTTTAATGATAAATTGAGAATAGCAATAGAAGTTAATTGGGAGGAAGAGCAATCCTAGCCAAGGTAAGATGGAGTTGAAACCCACATAGAACCTATATCCATGTCTCAAGTTAACTTGTGAATTACTTGGTGATCACAAGTAAAACCCTAATCTATATCCCAACATTAGTTAGGCATCACTTTGGTGATCACCACTATAAACCTAATTCATAATTGAGTTCCAAACCATTTGCCAGTAAGTAAATATAATTAGAACCCTAGAATTCCTCACTAGCTAAACTATATGATTAAACCCATGGTGGTGATCAACTACTTATCTGGATAACCAAAACCAAACCATGATGAGAGTAGTACCTACTCTAGGTATTCTAAGGTGTTACTAAACCACAATATTAATACTAAACTTGGGAGGAGTTTAAGTAGAGTTTCCAATTCATTAGCACATAGTTCTGCACATAAATAACAATGAAGTGACAACACTATCAAATAGGAGGTCAAATCCTTAGAGATATTTAGCACATAAAATCATGTCACTACATCACTTTCTTATTTGAAATCCATAAATAAGTATTACCTTGAGATTATTTCTTGCAAGATGAAACCAAATAAAACTTTATACATCACTAAGTAAGAAAATTATCACTGGAAAACAATTTGCAAATATAATATTCAAATTCATGTTCATATGGGTAATTAAATTCAAGTTCCAATCATAATAACTAAACCAATGTTATAATACCCATATTAATTTTCTAATACATCACCAAAGTGACTGAGGAATCTTGAACTAATCCTTGTACTATTCAAATAAGAAATACCTGCAAAATAGTAAGGCATTCAAAATTGAATCAAAACAGAATTCAAAATAGTAATAGAAAACATAAAATAGATAAAAAAGGAAAAGGAAAAAGGAATTACCTGGCCATTGAGCAGCCCAGCAGCAGCTCGTCCACGCCGTCCGAACCAACCCAGGAGCAGCCCACGAAGACGGCCCAGCCCAGCCCACGTACCGTTTCGCCTGGATAAGATCGAAGCCGAAGTCATCATCTTCGTCTTCGCCATCGATGACGCGCGGGAGGACGCCAGCACGATGAGGAGAGCCACGTCCCGACCGCCGTTGTTGACCTGGGCGACCGACGACGAACGCGAGAGCCCTATAAATACTCGTCTGAAGCCCTCCTCGCTCCTGTTCGTCATTTTTCCCCAATTTATCAAACCCTAACTTGCCCCGGTCATCTTTCTCGCCGCCGGTAGAAACCACCCCAGACCTCGCCGTGGCCACCGTTAGAACCGCCATAGTCGACTTGTTATATATGCAAAAGGAATTGAGCCCGGAAGCTCTCAATCGCCAGAGAATCGTCGCCCCCTTTCGCCGGTCACCGACAGCACATCGACGTTCGCCGTCGATTCGGACCACCTGCGGCCTCGCCGTCGAGCTCAACACAATCACGGTGAGCTCGCGCACCTCCTGGACTCCCTATTGCATCCAATTGTAGCCCGTAGCTTCGCCGCGCCGTTCAACCGTGCCCGCCGCCGCGGTACCTCACCGGCGAGCAAGCTCCGACGACCATTAGGGGGTGGCGCTGCCACCACTAGCTTCACCTCGACGAGCCCTTTCCAACCAGCCCCTGCACGCGCCCGCGGGAACGCTCTAGTACCGGCGACCGTCGCCAATTTCCGCCGGCAGTGAGCTCCCCTTGCCACATCATCGCCACCTGGGCAGCTAACGTGGACCACTGGTCCACCAGTCAGTGGCTAGGGGTAACTTAGACCGGGTGTATTTAGCAGATTCCATTTTAGTTTAAATTCAGAAAATTACTGCAACTTCAAATAATTATAGAAAATTCAATTTAAGTCCGAAAAATATAAATGAGATATCAAAATTCTTATAAAGATAAACTCTATCCAATAAAAATATAAAATGAAATTATTATTTTTAATAAAAATTTAATTATTTAATACTTGTTATTTAAGCCATATATTTAAATTCTAAATTCAATTAAAATTCAATAATTAGTAAAAAATTCCAAAAGTAAATAAAAACCAGTTAATAAATAAAGAAAACATTAAAAGTAATTTTCTTTATTTGTTATTTTGTTAAATCTTTATTAGAGAGATTTAAACCCTTATTAATAATTACCTTAATTATTAATTCTTGAAAATTAATAAAATCCCAAATCCAATATCATTTCTATTTCCAAATTATTAATAACTTCAAATTAATTAATGAAGTTATTAATCCAAGAATTATAGGGTAATTAGTAAACCCTAGTTCCATAAGAAATAAAACTAGAATCTCATCATCTCATGTGAAACCTAAAACCCTAATATCATTAGGAACCCTAGCTCCATTATTACATGGAAACCCTAGTTTGCTTCTAACCTAAACCCTAGGTTAGAGCATGTGATCATGTTACCTTATTACAAACCATAGAACCATAGTAGCAATTACATACTTGTCTTGGACACATAAAATGTAGAAGACCTATCACTAATATATAGGTACCCCATGTGTTCATCCTTATCAGACTTAACTAATCAAGCGGGATCAACCAAGTATAAAACCCTAGTTCCTAACCCAAAGACCACTATCCTTAGTTATCCATAATTAGCATCACACCAGTGTGATGAACCCTAATAGCAACTACACCTACTATTTTGTATTACATACCATATCCCACTAAACCCTACTAGTGTTGAATACTTATCCACCATCCTATTCAGGAACCAATTACTCCTTACTTAATAGAACCAACAGTAAAACCTAGACCACTTCAACCCTAATTGATATACTTCTTATTATTTAAGAAGTATGTTCTTCAAAAGTTATTCTTTTGAAGAAAATAAGGAACCATCATCAACCCTGCTTATAAGGACCTATAAACCCTAGCCAGCTATCACCAACAAGGTATACCACCTTGATAGCAACTATTGGTAAATAAAATGTTTAGGCTTAATTCAACAATCAAGCCTAGTTGCTGATGAATCCAACCCTGTTGGGATCCATCTAATCCTTACTCTAGAAACCAATTAGAACCATAGTAAACCATAAAACTCCACAACCCTAATTGTCATACTTGTTCTTCATTAAAGAACATGTTCTTCAAAAGTTATTCTTTTGAAGAATATAACAAGTAATCATTAACCATGCCATATAGTGCTAAAACCAACCACCATTTATTACATGTTAGGATTATACTCAATGTTATTGTTGTATGCTATTAGTGTTATTATTATAATACATTGTAGCACTTGTTTATGATACCATGTAACCACACTTGAATAAGAACCTTGTATGAGAATCACTCTAAAAGTGCAACACACCCTAAACAAATCATTTCAACTCACTAATCCTAAATCATCGGTGTTAGGTCACGCTTAGAGCGATTGCATCTCATACTTATGCATTATTGCATCCTTGCCAATCTTTTAAACATCGTCCTTACCGGACGATGATGCTATTTCAGAATTTGGAGTTATTGCGCATCGAAGACCTTGCCTGCATAATCTTGCAGTCAAGAAAGGCAAGTTCATCACTTGCTCATGTCATTTGAGTATTTCTATCAAATTACTTGCAAAGTACTATGGTTATCACTATTGCATAAAAACCAAAACCACTACTTTCATAACTATGAATATGACTATGTGGTGGGCAATGGAACCATGGATTGTGTTGATATGGTGGAGGTTCCATTGCAAGGGTTTATATCCATCTAGGATTAAACAACAAATGTCGCCAGTGATTCTTGTGCCGTAATAATTGTGTTAACCATAAGATCTGAAATGGGACGGACTAGTCAATCGTATTTCCACCTCTTGTACATCAACGGATGCGCTTACCGTAGCAGTTGTTTCTTGCGGAGCAACTTGTGGGTGGGGAACCCATTCTAAGTCCCCACGGTTATGTTGTGCATACCGTAGCGGTTGCGGCTTGCGGAACAACTTGTGGGTGGGGAACCCATTCTAAGTCCCCACGGTAATGTGGTCTATGATGGGTTGCAGCTACCGGCGAAGGAGTTTGGTTCGATCCTGCATCGTTGTCGTGGTCGGGGTCCGTCCTTAAGTGGTGTAAGTGGACCGACGAGGACCCAGGGTCGGGGTTTGCAACAACGGGTGGGTGTGCGAGGTAGTGGAGGAATATGATTGGCTATGACCTTATACCGGGCCTCACACCATAGGAAGTGTGGACGAGAACATGACTCGGTTGGCACCAAGGTTAAGATCTCTTATGGGTAAAGCAACACACCCCTGCAGAGTGTAATGAACCGTGACCTGTCACTCCCTGTTCCGGGATATGGAACTGCGAACGCGGCCGGAAAGGAGCTCCATGAAGTTCTAGTAAACCGGTGAAGGCTGATACGTCTCCGACGTATCGATAATTTCTTATGTTCCATACCACATTATTGATGATATCTACATGTTTTATGCACACTTTATGTCATATTCGTGCATTTTCTGGAACTAACCTATTAACAAGATGCCGAAGTGCCGATTCTTTGTTTTCTGCTGTTTTTGGTTTCAGAAATTCTAGTAACGAAATATTCTTGGAATTGGACGAAATCAACGCCCAGGGTCCTATTTTGCCACGAAGCTTCCAGAAGACCGAAGAGGAGACGAAGTGGGGCCACGAGGCAGCCAAACCCTAGGGCGGCGCGGCCCCTGCCCTGGCCGCGCGGCCCTATGGTGTGGGCCCCTCGTGTGGCCCCCTGACCTGCCCTTCCGCCTACTTAAAGCCTCCGTCGCGAAACCCCCAGTACCGAGAGCCACGATACGGAAAACCTTCCAGAGACGCCGCCGCCGCCAATCCCATCTCGGGGGATTCAGGAGATCGCCTCCGGCACCCTGCCGGAGAGGGGATTCATCTCCCGGAGGACTCTACGCCACCATGGTCGCCTCCGGAGTGATGTGTGAGTAGTCTACCCCTGGACTATGGGTCCATAGCAGTAGCTAGATGGTTGTCTTCTCCCCATTGTGCTTAGTTGTCGGGTCTTGTGAGCTGCCTAACATGATCAAGATCATCTATCTGTAATTCTATATGTTGCGTTTGTTGGGATCCGATGAATAGAGAATACTTGTTATGTTGATTATCAAAGTTATGTCTATGTGTTGTTTATGATCTTGCATGCTCTCCGTTACTAGTAGATGCTCTGGCCAAGTAGATGCTTGTAACTCCAAGAGGAGTATTTATGCTCGATAGTGGGTTCATGTCTCCGTGAATCTGGGGAAGTGACAGAAATCTCTAAGATTATGGATGTGCTGTTGCCACTAGGGATAAAACATTAGTGCTATGTTCAAGGACGTAGTTACTGATTACATTACGCGCAATACTTAATGCAATTGTCTGTTGTTAGCAACTTAATACTGGAGGGGGTTCGGATGATAACCTGAAGGTGGACTTTTTAGGCATAGATGCATGCTGGATAGCGGTCTATGTACTTTGTCGTAATGCCCAATTAAATCTCACAATACTCATCATAATATGTATGTGCATGGTCATGCCCTCTTTATTTGTCAATTGCCCAACTGTAATTTGTTCACCCAACATGCTGTTTATCTTATGGGAGAGACACCTCTAGTGAACTGTGGACCCCGGTCCAATTCTCTATACTGAAATACAATCTACTGCAATACTGTTCTACTGTTTTTCTGCAAACAATCATCATCCACACTATACATTAATCCTTTGTTACAGCAAGCCGGTGAGATTGACAACCTCGCTGTTTCGTTGGGGCAAAGTACTTTGGTTGTGTTGTGCAGGTTCCACGTTGGCGCCGGAATCCCTGGTGTTGCGCCGCACTACATCCCGCCGCCATCAACCTTCAACGTGCTTCTTGGCTCCTACTGGTTCGATAAACCTTGGTTTCATATTGAGGGAAAACTTGCCGTTGTACGCATCACACCTTCCTCTTGGGGTTCCCAACGGACGCGAGATGTACGCGTATCAAGCTCTTTTTCTGGCGCCGTTGCCGGGGAGATCAAGACACGCTGCAAGGGGAGTCTCCACTTCCCAATCTCTTTACTTTGTTTTGTCTTGCTTAGTTTTATTTACTACTTTGTTTGCTGCACTAAATCAAAACACAAAAAATTTAGTTGCTAGTTTTACTTTATTTGCTATCTTGTTTGCTATATCAAAAACACAAAAAAATTAGTTACTTGCATTTACTTTATCTAGTTTGCTTTATTTACTGTTGCTAAAATGGCTACCCCTGAAAATACTAAGTTGTGTGACTTCACAACCACAAATAATAATGATTTCTTATGCACACCTATTGCTCCACCTGCTACTACAGCAGAATTCTTTAAAATTAAACCTGCTTTACTAAATCTTGTTATGCGAGAGCAATTTTCTGGTGTTAGTTCTGATGATGCTGCTGCCCATCTTAATAATTTTGTTGAACTATGTGAGATGCAAAAGTATAAGGATGTAGATGGTGACATTATAAAATTAAAATTGTTCCCTTTCTCATTAAGAGGAAGAGCTAAAGATTGGTTGCTATCTCTGCCTAAGAATAGTACTGATTCATGGACTAAATGCAAGGATGCTTTTATTGGTAGATATTATCCCCCTGCTAAAATTATATCTTTGAGGAGTAGCATAATGAATTTTAAACAATTAGATACTGAACATGTTGCACAAGCATGGGAAAGAATGAAATCTCTGGTTAAAAATTGCCCAACCCATGGACTGACTACTTGGATGATCATCCAAACCTTCTATGCAGGACTAAATTTTTCTTCGCAGAATTTATTGGATTCAGCTGCTGGAGGTACCTTTATGTCCATCACTCTTGGTGAAGCAACAAAGCTTCTTGATAATATGATGATCAACTACTCTGAATGGCACACGGAAAGAGCTCCACAAGGTAAGAAGGTAAATTCTGTCGAAGAAACCTCTTCCTTGAGTGATAAGATTGATGCTATTATGTCTATGCTTGTGAATGATAGGACTAATGTTGATCCTAATAATGTTCCGTTAGCTTCATTGGTTGCCCAAGAAGAACATGTTGATGTAAACTTCATTAAAAATAATAATTTCAACAACAATGCTTATCGGAACAATTCTAGTAATAACTATAGGCCATATCCTTATAATAATGGTAACGGTTATGCTAATTCTTATGGGAATTCTTACAATAATAATAGGAACACACCCCTGGACTTGAAGCCATGCTTAAAGAATTTATTAGTACACAAACTGCTTTTAACAAATCTGTTGAAGAAAAGCTTGGGAAAATTGATATACTTGCTTCTAAAGTCGATAGTCTTGCTGCTGATGTAGATCTTTTGAAATCAAAAGTTATGCCTAATAGGGATATTGAAAATAAAATTGTTACTACAGCAAATGCCATCCAAGTTAGAATTAATGAGAATATAAGATTGATGGCCGAATTGCGTGCTAGGTGGGATAGAGAAGAAAATGAAAAACTAGCTAAAGAGAAGAATGTAGCTAAAGTTTGGACTATTACCACGACTAGTAATGCTAATGCTACACATGTTGCTGCACCTCCTACTATTAATAATAAAAGAATTGGTGTTAGCAATGTTTCCACTTCTAATGCAGAGCGCGAGAACTGCTGAAAGCGCTAAAGCTCATTGAAACTGCCTTTGTGATAAAACTGCTGAATTTTTTCCAACATTGGGGATGATGATCCCATTGCTTTAGATTATAATGGTTTGAATTTTGATGATTGCCACATCTCTGAAGTTATAAAGTTCTTGCAAAAACTTGCTAAAAGTCCTAATGCTAGTGCTATAAATTTGGCTTTCACGCAACATATTACAAATGCTCTCATAAAAGCTAGAGAAGAGAAACTAGAGCGCGAAGCCTCTATTCCTAGAAAGCTAGAGGATGGTTGGGAGCCCATCATTAAGATGAAGGTTAAAGATTTTGATTGTAATGCTTTATGTGATCTTGGTGCAAGTATTTCTGTTATGCCTAAGAAAATTTATAATATGCTTGACTTGCCACCGCTGAAAAATTGTTATTTGGATGTTAATCTTGCTGATCATTCTACAAAGAAACCTTTGGGGAAAGTTGATAATGTTCGCATTACCGTTAACAATAACCTTGTCCCCGTTGATTTTGTTGTCTTGGATATTGAATGCAATGCATCTTGTCCCATTATATTGGGAAGACCTTTTCTTCGAACTGTTGGTGCTATCATTGATATGAAGGAAGGTAATATTAAATATCAATTTCCTCTCAAGAAAGGTATGGAACACTTCCATAGAAAGAGAATGAAGTTACCTTTTGATTCTATTATTAGAACAAATTATGATGTTGACACTTCGTCTCTTGATAATACTTGATACACACTTTCTGCGCCTAGCTGAAAGGCGTTAAAGAAAAGCGCTTATGGGAGACAACCCATGGTTTTTACTACAGTACTTTGTTTTTATTTTGTGTCTTGGAAGTTGTTTACTACTGTAGAAACCTCTCCTTATCTTAGTTTAGTGTTTTGTTGTGCCAAGTAAAGTCGTTGATAGTAAAGTTCATACTAGATTTGGATTACTGCGCAGAAACAGATTTCTTTGCTGTCACGAATCTGGGCTGTTTTCTCTGTAGGTAACTCAGAAAATTATGCCAATTTACGTGAGTGATCCTCAGATATGTACGCAACTTTCATTCAATTTGAGTATTTTCATTTGAGCAAGTCTGGTACCTCGATAAAATTCGTCAATACGAACTGTTCTGTTTTGACAGATTCTGCCTTTTATTTCGCATTGCCTCTTTTGCTATGTTGGATGAATTTCTTTGATCCATTAATGTCCAGTAGCTTTATGCAATGTCCAGAAGTGTTAAGAATGATTATGTCACCTCTGAACATGTTAATTTTTATTGTCCACTAACCCTCTAATGAGTTGTTCTAAGTTTGGTGTGGAGGAAGTTTTCAAGGATCAAGAGAGGAGTATGATGCAACATGATCAAGGAGAGTGAAAGCTCTAAGTTTGGGGATGCCCCGGTGGTTCACCCCTGCATATATCAAGAAGACTCAAGCGTCTAAGCTTGGGGATGCCCAAGGCATCCCCTTCTTCATCGACAACATTATCAGGTTCCTCCCCTGAAACTATATTTTTATTCCATCACATCTTATGTGCTTTTCTTGGAGCGTCGGTTTGTTTTTGTTTTTGTTTTGTTTGAATAAAATGGATCCTAGCATTCATTGTATGGGAGAGAGACATGCTCTGCTGTAGCATATGGACAAGTATGTCCTTAGGCTTTACTCATAATATTCATGGCGAAGTTTCTTCTTCGTTAAATTGTTATATGGTTGGAATTGGAAAATGATACATGTAGTAATTTGCTATAATGTCTTGGATAATGTGATACTTGGCAATTGTTGTGCTCATGTTTAAGCTCTTGCATCATATGCTTTGCACCCATTAATGAAGAAATACATAGAGCATGCTAAAATTTGGTTTGCATATTTGGTCTCTCTAAAGTCTAGATAATTTCTAGTATTGAGTTTTGAACAACAAGGAAGACGGTGTAGAGTCTTATAATGTTTTCAATATGTCTTTTATGTGAGTTTTGCTGCACTGGTTCATCCTTGTGTTTGTTTCAAAAAAGCCTTGCTAGCCTAAACCTTGTATCGAGAGGGAATACCTCTCATGCATCCAAAATACTTGAGCCAACCACTATGCCATTTGTGTCCACCATACCTACCTACTACATGGTATTTTCTGCCATTCCAAAGTAAATTGCTTGAGTGCTACCTTTAAAATTCCATCATTCACCTTTGCAATATATAGCTCATGGGAAAATAGCTTAAAAACTATTGTGGTATTGAATATGTACTTATGCACTTTATCTCTTATTAAGTTGCTTGTTGTGCGATAACCATGTTCAGTGGGGACGCCATCAACTACTCTTTGTTGAATTTCATGTGAGTTGCTATGCATGTTCGTCTTGTCTGAAGTAAGAGAGATCTACCACCTTATGGTTAAGCATGCATATTGTTAGAGAAGAACATTGGGCCGCTAACTAAAGCCATGATCCATGGTGGAAGTTTCAGTTTTGGACAATATCCTCAATCTCATATGAGAAAATTAATTGTTGCCACATGCTTATGCATAAAAGAGGAGTCCATTATCTGTTGTCTATGTTGTCCCGGTATGGATGTCTAAGTTGAGAATAATCAATAGCGAGAAATCCAATGCGAGCTTTCTCCTTAGACCTTTGTACAGGCGGCATAGAGGTACCCCTTTGTGACACTTGGTTAAAACATGTGCATTGTGATGATCCGGTAGTCCAAGCTAATTAGGACAAGGTGCGGGCACTATTAGTATACTATGCATGAGGCTTGCAACTTGTAAGATATAATTTACATGATACATATGCTTTATTACTACCGTTGACAAAATTGTTTCATGTTTTCAAAATCAAAGCTCTAGCACAAATATAGCAATCGATGCTTTTCCTCTATGGAGGACCATTCTTTTACTTTCATTGTTGAGTCAGTTCACCTATTTCTCTCCACCTCAAGAAGCAAACACTTGTGTGAACTGTGCATTGATTCCTACATACTTGCTTATTGCACTTATTATATTACTCTATGATGACAATATCCATGAGATATACATGTTATAAGTTGAAAGCAACCGCTGAAACTTAATCTTCCTTTGTGTTGCTTCAATGCCTTTACTTTGAATTATTGCTTTATGAGTTAACTCTTATGCAAGACTTATTGATGCTTGTCATGAAGTGCTATTCATGAAAAGTCTTTGCTATATGATTCACTTGTTTACTCATGTCATATACATTGTTTTGATCGCTGCATTAACTACATATGCTTTACAAATAGTATGATCAAGGTTATGATGGCATGTCACTCCAGAAATTATCTTTGTTATCGTTTTACCTGCTCGGGACGAGCAGAACTAAGCTTGGGGATGCTGATACGTCTCCGACGTATTGATAATTTCTTATGTTCCATGCCACATTATTGATGATATCTACATGTTTTATGCACACTTTATGTCATATTCGTGCATTTTCTGGAACTAACCTATTAACAAGATGCCGAAGTGCCGATTCTTTGTTTCTGCTGTTTTTGGTTTCAGAAATCCTAGTAACGAAATATTCTCGGAATTGGACGAAATCAACGCCCAGGGTCCTATTTTGCCACGAAGCTTCCAGAAGACCGAAGAGGAGACGAAGTGGGGCCACGAGGCAGCCAAACCCTAGGGCGGCGCGGCCCCTGCCCTGGCCGCGCGGCCCTATGGTGTGGGCCCCTCGTGTGGCCCCCTGACCTGCCCTTCCGCCTACTTAAAGCCTCCGTCGCGAAACCCCCAGTACCGAGAGCCACGATACGGAAAACCTTCCAGAGACGCCGCCGCCGCCAATCCCATCTCGGGGGATTCAGGAGATCGCCTCCGGCACCCTGCCGGAGAGGGGATTCATCTCCCGGAGGACTCTACGCCGCCATGGTCGCCTCCGGAGTGATGTGTGAGTAGTCTACCCCTGGACTATGGGTCCATAGCAGTAGCTAGATGGTTGTCTTCTCCCCATTGTGCTTAATTGTCGGGTCTTGTGAGCTGCCTAACATGATCAAGATCATCTATCTGTAACTCTATATGTTGCGTTTGTTGGGATCCGATGAATAGAGAATACTTGTTATGTTGATTATCAAAGTTATGTCTATGTGTTGTTTATGATCTTGCATGCTCTCCGTTACTAGTAGATGCTCTGGCCAAGTAGATGCTTGTAACTCCAAGAGGGAGTATTTATGCTCGATAGTGGGTTCATGTCTCCGTGAATCTGGGGAAGTGACAGAAATCTCTAAGATTATGGATGTGCTGTTGCCACTAGGGATAAAACATTAGTGCTATGTTCAAGGACGTAGTTACTGATTACATTACGCGCAATACTTAATGCAATTGTCTGTTGTTAGCAACTTAATACTGGAGGGGGTTCGGATGATAACCTGAAGGTGGACTTTTTAGGCATAGATGCATGCTGGATAGCGGTCTATGTACTTTGTCGTAATGCCCAATTAAATCTCACAATACTCATCATAATATGTATGTGCATGGTCATGCCCTCTTTATTTGTCAATTGCCCAACTGTAATTTGTTCACCCAACATGCTGTTTATCTTATGGGAGAGACACCTCTAGTGAACTGTGGACCCCGGTCCAATTCTCTATACTGAAATACAATCTCTTGCCATCTTTGTTCTACTGTTTTTCTGCAAACAATCATCATCCACACTATACATCTAATCCTTTGTTACAGCAAGCCGGTGAGATTGACAACCTCGCTGTTTCGTTGGGGCAAAGTACTTTGGTTGTGTTGTGCAGGTTCCACGTTGGCGTCGGAATCCCTGGTGTTGCGCCGCACTACATCCCGCCGCCATCAACCTTCAACGTGCTTCTTGGCTCCTACTGGTTCGATAAACCTTGGTTTCATACTGAGGGAAAACTTGCCGCTGTACGCATCATACCTTCCTCTTGGGGTTCCCAACGGACGCGTGCTGTACGCGTATCAAAGGCTGACGGACATAGTTCTTCTGAATAAAGCAACCTCTTGAAGAAAGGATTATGAAAACCTGCATTGGTATTAGATTTTCTGGTCTAATGCCGTAGCTAGTGCATTAAACACCTCTTTCCTATAATGAACTTGTTGAGTACGCTCGTACTCATCCCACTCTTAAATCCCCTGCTTAGATATGGAGGCATCGAAGGAGGATCTATAGTGCAATTCAAAGGCCGAGGAGTCAACAACTACTTCAAGAGACAAGACCGTGTCAGAGGAGTCAAATACCACATCCAACAAGGAGAAAACCTAGAATAGCCTTAGAAGTGAACTAGCTTCCTAAACCTAGCTCCTATCTAGCTAGAATCTATTCATAGCCTCTATAGCTAGTCAAATACTCTACAAATAGAGTTCGTGATAGGATTAGACTACGAGTCGTTCTTCTGGAGTTTATTTGCAGATTTACCTCATTGTAAAGTAGGAGGCTGAGATGATCTTATGTAATAGAGTAACTGTTGTAATTCTATAGACATGCCTTGGACCCGCATATGTTTCTGTTGTACCACTCTGAGCGATATAATACTAGTGGAACGGTGTTTCATTGGTGTTATATCAGACTTGCATACTACACCATACAGTGGTATGCCGGGTCACCACAGTTGGTATCAGAGCAAATGCTTTGACCTAGGATTAAAACCCTTTATAGGAGACCTATAGGATTGGTAGTGTCTATAGGAAGTTGTCTTAGTTAAACCAAATATTCTTATGACTTGAGATGGATATTCACTTGAGAATAATCCTGACACACTTGAGTCAACATTTCTTACCTATCTTTCCTAAGTGAAGTTAGTTAGCTAATCCTAAACATGTAGCACATCAATAAGTTCTTAAAACCATAGATGAGTAGATCACAGTTGGTATACAAAACATGGTAGTCCAAAGAGAGGATACAACCATAAGGAAGATATCCTATTGGAAGATGTGTACCAACACATGTTATAGTTAAATAAGAATTACTCAGACCTGTAATAGAAGTAATATCAAGTGATAAGATAATTAAGATATCCTACTAGAAGGTGTATAACCAGACAAGTAATGGGTAAGTAAGATCTATCCAAACTTGTGAAACATTTGATAATAAGTGATAAATGTAAGTCATATAAGGTAGTATGTACCATGATGAGTCAATCATGGGAGGTAAGAAAGAGAAATAGGATTAAAATATGTCTACTTACAGGGTAGAGTTGTTAATCATATATGATTCACCTGAGAATCGTTATGTGATGGACTAGAACATCTTAAATATACAGGAGGAAAACAATAAGAAGCCAGTTGTTCAATAATAGTGCAAGAACTGTGTTCCAAAAATATGGGAAGTGTGCCAAGCACATCATGACCATATGCTTATGGTGGAAATGCTTAGAAGTATAGGGAATATATCCTAATAAATATGTGTTCAGAGTCACCATATTAGAACTAGTAGTATCATACAAAATAGTCCTCAATAGCACTTATATATGGTATAATACTTTGTTAGTACTTCCAAACAAAACTAGGTTAACTTTAACTATCCTAGGCCACCTTGTTTCAAGTTTATCTCATTGCAAATGTGCAATTACGGTAAATGTTGAGACAAATAGTAGAGTCCCATATATTCGTGCTAAGTATCACGATATAAACCTATCTTATGTGGTGTTATATTCTACACATCAGAGCCTGATGTTTAAAGATGTCTTACTCAAATACTATATTCAGGCTTAAGATGATGTGTAGTATAAGCACAAAGCTGAATCTTCTTGGATTTTATTGGAATTTTCATTGATTGACTAGATCCATACATGAAGTTTGACTTTGATATGCAAATGCATGTTGCAATATCAAGCCTTTACTTGATGCTATAGATCTAGAGGGTAATAGTATTCGTGTGAGGAAGTGACGAATTCTGAAGATTCTGAAGACAAGATAAAGGTTCATCAGAAGAAGGAAGCAAAATTGTGGGAAGCAACCACAATATTCCGAAGGAAGTACCAACCAAAATTCATGCTTAGCCTCAACAGAGGAGTACTTTAGTACTGGAGAAGCATGAAGGTGAGAAATCTGGTGATTATGGTGAAGCTCAAGCAGATCCATAATCAAAATAGAAGAGGGAATGCATGGGAAATCACTTAGGATACTATAATCATAGTGTCAGCTAGTGGTTTTCTTGCACCAATGAACCCTCGAAGAAAGGAAGATGACCGATGAAACCATAGCAGATATGAGAAGACCATAGTTGATATCATAAGACCACAGTTGTGGTATAGGATCAATACTGCGAGATAAAGTAGAAGATGTCTCGTCCAGTGGATCAGAACCTATAATAGAATCCATTTTCAGATAACACATAGCCATAATTGGTATCGAGTAGTCTATCATTGGATTAATTGTACCAAGAAGTTGTAAACAAATAAAATTTTGTTAGCCAAATAACAATGACCTACAATCATTTAGTCAAAGGATTCACATTGGATGTCCACAATTGAGTGGATACACCACATATATTCTTCGCGAGAACTTATAAGGATATGAACCATGAACTACACCTAAACCAATATTCTAACCATCAATCCAATGGTTGGAAGAAAAGGAGTTGAAGACCATAAGAAAACTCTAAGGGGGTAGAGTAAAGATTGAGTTGGATGTACAATAACTCAATATTTTGAGCAAGATAGAAGCAGAAGGTCTGAACTGAGAGAAAGTTTGATCTTATTTTCATAAGATTGTTGAACATTACTTTCAGATGGATGTCAGACCAGAAGCCGAGATTCATACCTCGAGGAAGTAAGAAGTGGACTATAACTTGAGCAAGTGAGTAATAATTACTCATAAGTACTAAAGCTCAAGTCAGCTGATGATAAAGAAGTTGGACGAAGAAAATACCATAGACCAAATACAGTTCAAGAAGGCCAAAGACTGAAGTAGATTGACCATACCAAAACTAAAGTCTATTTGAAAGATTCCTTTCATGGAACCTAAATAACCAACAATAGTTATAGGTATCAACTATAAACCATGATTGGATGGACTAAATGAGTCTAATCCATTCTTAGAGAAATAAACCATCAAGACCATTTTCATGTTAAGTACCTTACTTAGTACCATTATTGCAGTTTTGGTAGTAAGGGAAAACAAAGACCTATTTATCAATTAGGAGTGTACTATCAAATCAGTCTTCAGTTAAGACTAGCAGCACCAGAAGAAGTCCTATCATTGATTCTTCAATGAGAAAGGAAACAAGCTTATAGAGTTGAAAGAAATCAAATAATTAAAAGCCATGGCTCAGAGACAGGTATTATTAGATTCCCGGAAGAAAATCATAGAACTGGAGTTAGAAACTAATGTTCAGAGATAAACCCTAATGGATTCCAGGAAGAATCTGGACAAGGGATATATTCAATTATATCCAGTAAGATCACCCTGGAGCTCGAGAAAATATTTAGTCTGCACAAGTCAGATCCACCCTCCGAAATGTGAGAGAGATCAAACTTCGAGGACGAAGTTTAGTTTAAGGGGTAGAGACTGTAATATCCCAGGTAATGGGGTTACAAAAATAGAGGAAACAGATGTGTGCATTGCATTCATGCATAGAAAATCTGGGGAATTTTCGCGCTTTAAAGTAAAACAGTCACAGTAACTGAAGTTTCACTTGATCTTTGTGGAATTGAAGTAGCTCATCAAGTCAAGCGCTATAAACCTCAATGTGACTTTGGTTAAAACATTGTTTTGGGCAGAGATGATTTGATCTAAGGGGTTAGATCAAAGGGAACTAATAATCAACACAACAACACTTACTCAACGATCAAATGCTTGATCTTATAAAAGATTATAATATGGTAATCCTTACCATAACATATGAACATACATCTATTTGGAAATCAAGTAACAATAAATGGAGAAACCATTCTTCACTTATCTTCTCCATGTCTTAAAACTAATCCATGATCCTACCATGAAATCTCATGGTATTCATTCCACTTCAACAATGGAATTAAAACAAGGAGACCCACTCAAGAAGTATATATCCTTCTCTATTCCATATTATTGCACATCAAACCTAGAGAGGTGAGAGTTTTATAACAATTATTAGAGAAGCAATAACAAACCTTGATCTAAACCTTGGATATACATCCAAGTATTCAAATCATCATCTTTAAGAGGAACCCTAGGATCTTATTCAAGATAGTGGAGTTTTAGACTTGATATTTATTGAGATATGGTGAATACACCATAAACCCTAGAATAAACCATACCTTTGTAAGAGAGCTCAAGCTAAGGTGTTACACTCAAGAAAGTTAAGCCAACAATTGAATGTGAGGAAGAGAACTATCCATATAACCAGATAATAATATCATCATTGTCTAAGTAGAACCCTAAACAGAATATCTCAGGCATTCTCCTGGGATATAATTTATGGAAGAAGTACTATATCTAGTTGATCAAGACAATGCTTGATCATGGAAGTGAGAAAACCATTCAATGAGAGATCCCTTAGGACGCCAAACCTTGATCACTATAAATTGAGTGATGATCATAAACCCTAAGAATTGGAGGTAGAGATATTAAGAACAAGTTGATCATGCCTAATCCATGATCATGCTCTTGAAATATGTGAGGATAAATTAAACCCTACTAAAATAAGTAGATCTCATTACCACATGAAATTATAGGGAGATCACTAGTAAGCAAACCTAGACTTATATCCCAACCTTTACTTGTGATGAATCACTTGGTGATCATAAGTAGAATCCTACCATATCTATATTGCATAAATTAAAGAACCTAAGAAAACCTTAGAACCCAAACTCTATACCTTATATGGTGGGAACCATTCATCAATGTAACCAAAGTTAACTATAAAAAGAACCATAGCCACCCTAATTACTTTAATGATAAATTGAGAATAGCAATAGAAGTTAATTGGGAGGAAGAGCAATCCTAGCCAAGGTAAGATGGAGTTGAAACCCACATAGAACCTATATCCATGTCTCAAGTTAACTTGTGAATTACTTGGTGATCACAAGTAAAACCCTAATCTATATCCCAACATTAGTTAGGCATCACTTTGGTGATCACCACTATAAACCTAATTCATAATTGAGTTCCAAACCATTTGCCAGTAAGTAAATATAATTAGAACCCTAGAATTCCTCACTAGCTAAACTATATGATTAAACCCATGGTGGTGATCAACTACTTATCTGGATAACCAAAACCAAACCATGATGAGAGTAGTACCTACTCTAGGTATTCTAAGGTGTTACTAAACCACAATATTAATACTAAACTTGGGAGGAGTTTAAGTAGAGTTTCCAATTCATTAGCACATAGTTCTGCACATAAATAACAATCAAGTGACAACACTATCAAATAGGAGGTCAAATCCTTAGAGATATTTAGCACATAAAATCATGTCACTACATCACTTTCTTATTTGAAATCCATAAATAAGTATTACCTTGAGATTATTTCTTGCAAGATGAAACAAAATAAAACTTTATACATCACTAAGTAAGAAAATTATCACTGGAAAACAATTTGAATATTTACAAAGATAATATTCAAATTCATGTTCATATGGGTAATTAAATTCAAGTCCAATCATAATAACTAAACCAATGTTATAATACCCATATTAATTTTCTAATACATCACCAAAGTGACTGAGGAATCTTGAACTAATCCTTGTACTATTCAAATAAGAAATACCTGCAAAATAGTAAGGCATTCAAAATTGAATCAAAACAGAATTCAAAATAGTAATAGAAAACATAAAATAGATAAAAAAGGAAAAGGAAAAAGGAATTACCTGGCCATTGAGCAGCCCAGCAGCAGCTCGTCCACGCCGTCCGAACCAACCCAGGAGCAGCCCACGAAGACGGCCCAGCCCAGCCCACGTACCGTTTCGCCTGGATAAGATCGAAGCCGAAGTCATCGTCTTCGTCTTCGCCATCGACGACGCGCGGGAGGACGCCAGCACGATGAGGAGAGCCACGTCCCGACCGCCGTTGTTGACCTGGGCGACCGACGACGAACGCGAGAGCCCTATAAATACTCGTATGAAGCCCTCCTCACTCCTGTTCGTCATTTTTCCCCAATTTAGCAAACCCTAACTCGCCCCGGTCATCTTTCTCGCCGCCGGTAGAAACCACCCCAGACCTCGCCGTGGCCACCGTTAGAACCGCCATAGTCGACTTGTTATATATGCAAAAGGAATTGAGCCCGGAAGCTCTCAATCGCCAGAGAATCGTCGCCCCCTTTCGCCGGTCACCGACAGCACATCGACATTCGCCGTCGATTCGGACCACCTGCGGCCTCGCCGTCGAGCTCAACACAATCACGGTGAGCTCGCGCACCTCCTGGACTCCCTATTGCATCCAATTGTAGCCCGTAGCTTCGCCACGCCGTTCAACCGTGCCCGCCGCCGCGGTACCTCACCGGCGAGCAAGCTCCGACGACCATTAGGGGGTGGCGCTGCCACCACTAGCTTCACCTCGACGAGCCCTTTCCAACCAGCCCCTGCACGCGCCCGCGGGAACGCTCTAGTGCCGGCGACCGTCGCCAATTTCCGCCGGCAGTGAGCTCCCCTTGCCACATCATCGCCACCTGGGCAGCTGACGTGGACCACTGGTCCACTAGTCAGTGGCTAGGGGTAACTTAGACCGGGTGTATTTAGCAGATTCCATTTTAGTTTAAATTCAGAAAATTACTGCAACTTCAAATAATTATAGAAAATTCAATTTAAGTCCGAAAAATATAAATAAGATATCAAAATTCTTATAAAGATAAACTCTATCCAATAAAAATATAAAATGAAATTATTATTTTTAATAAAAATTTAATTATTTAATACTTGTTATTTAAGCCATATATTTAAATTCTAAATTCAATTAAAATTCAATAATTAGTAAAAAATTCCAAAAGTAAATAAAAACCAGTTAATAAATAAAGAAAACATTAAAAGTAATTTTCTTTATTTGTTATTTTGTTAAATCTTTATTAGAGAGATTTAAACCCTTATTAATAATTACCTTAATTATTAATTCTTGAAAATTAATAAAATCCCAAATCCAATATCATTTCTATTTCCAAATTATTAATAACTACAAATTAATTAATGAAGTTATTAATCCAAGAATTATAGGGTAATTAGTAAACCCTAGTTCCATAAGAAATAAAACTAGAATCTCATCATCTCATGTGAAACCTAAAACCCTAATATCATTAGGAACCCTAGCTCCATTATTACATGGAAACCCTAGTTTGCTTCTAACCTAAACCCTAGGTTAGAGCATGTGATCATGGTACCTTATTACAAAGCATAGAACCATAGTAGCAACTACATACTTGTCTTGGACACATAAAATGTAGAAGACCTATCACTAATATATAGGTACCCCATGTGTTCATCCTTATCAGACTTAACTAATCAAGCGGGATCAACCAAGTATAAAACCCTAGTTCCTAACCCAAAGACCACCATCCTTAGTTATCCATAATTAGCATCACACCAGTGTGATGAACCCTAATAGCAACTACACCTACTATTTTGTATTACATACCATATCCCAGTAAACCCTAGTATTCAGGAACCAATTACTCCTTACTTAATAGAACCAACAGTAAAACCTAGACCACTTCAACCCTAATTGATATACTTCTTATTATTTAAGAAGTATGTTCTTCAAAAGTTATTCTTTTGAAGAAAATAAGGAACCATCATCAACCCTGCTTATAAGGACCTATAAACCCTAGCTTGACTATCACCAACAAGGTATACCACCTTGATAGCAACTATTGGTAAATAAAATGTTTAGGCTTAATTCAACAATCAAGCCTAGTTGCTGATGAATCCAACCCTGTTGGGATCCATCTAATCCTTACTCTAGAAACCAATTAGAACCATAGTAAACCATAAAACTCCACAACCCTAATTGTCATACTTGTTCTTCATTAAAGAACATGTTCTTCAAAAGTTATTCTTTTGAAGAATATAACAAGTAATCATTAACCATGCCATATAGTGCTAAAACCAACCACCATTTATTACATGTTAGGATTATACTCAATGTTATTGTTGTATGCTATTAGTGTTATTATTATAATACATTGTAGCACTTGTTTATGATACCATGTAACCACACTTGAATAAGAACCTTGTATGAGAATCACTCTAAAAGTGCAACACACCCTAAACAAATCATTTCAACTCACTAATCCTAAATCATCGGTGTTAGGTCACGCTTAGAGCGATTGCATCTCATACTTATGCATTATTGCATCCTTTCCAATCTTTTAAACATCGTCCTTACCGGACGATGATGCTATTTCAGAATTTGGAGTTATTGCGTATCGAAGACCTTGCCTGCATAATCTTGCAGTCAAGAAAGGCAAGTTCATCACTTGCTCA
The DNA here is from genome assembly GCF_019359855.2 of Lolium perenne. NCBI lineage: Eukaryota > Viridiplantae > Streptophyta > Magnoliopsida > Poales > Poaceae > Lolium > Lolium perenne. Next base: position 209,275,170 of record NC_067245.2, on the reverse strand, counting down.
TGTCATTTGAGTATTTCTATCAAATTACTTGCAAAGTACTATGGTTATCACTATTGCATAAAAACCAAAAACACTACTTTCATAACTATGAATATGACTATGTGGTGGGCAATGGAACCATGGATTGTGTTGATATGGTGGAGGTTCCATTGCAAGGGTTTATATCCATCTAGGATTAAACAACAAATGTCGCCAGTGATTCTTGTGCCGTAATAATCGTGTTAACCATAAGATCTGAAATGGGATGGACTAGTCAATCGTATTTCCACCTCTTGTACATCAACGGATGCGCTTACCGTAGCAGTTGTTTCTTGCGGAGCAACTTGTGGGTGGGGAACCCATTCTAAGTCCCCACGGTTATGCTGTGCATACCGTAGCGGTTGCGGCTTGCGGAACAACTTGTGGGTGGGGAACCCATTCTAAGTCCCCACGGTAATGTGGTCTATGATGGGTTGCAGCTACCGGCGAAGGAGTTTGGTTCGATCCCAGACTGTTGTCATGGTCGGGGTCCGTCCTTAAGTGGTGTAAGTGGACCGACGAGGACCCAGGGTCGGGGTTTGCAACAACGGGTGGGTGTGCGAGGTAGCGGAGGAATATGATTGGCTATGACCTTATATCGGGCCTCACACCATAGGAAGTGTGGACGAGAACATGACTGGTTGGCACCAAGGTTAAGATCTCTTATGGGTAAAGCAACACACCCCTGCAGAGTGTAATGAACTGTGACCTGTCACTCCCTGTTCCGGGATATGGAACTGCGAACGCGGCCGGAAAGGAGCTCCATGAAGTTCTAGTAAACCGGTGAAGGCTGACGGACATAGTTCTTCTGAATAAAAGCAACCTCTTGAAGAAATGATTATGAAAACCTGCATTGGTATTAGATTTTCTGGTCTAATGCCGTAGCTAGTGCATTAAACACCTCTTTCCTATAATGAACTTGTTGAGTACGCTCGTACTCATCCCACTCTTAAATCCCCTGCTTAGATATGGAGGCATCGAAGGAGGATCTATAGTGCAATTCGAAGGCCGAGGAGTCAACAACTACTTCAAGAGACAAGACCGTGTCAGAGGAGTCAAATACCACATCCAACAAGGAGAAAACCTAGAATAGCCTTAGAAGTGAACTAGCTTCCTAAACCTAGCTCCTATCTAGCTAGAATCTATTCATAGCCTCTATAGCTAGTCAAATACTCTACAAATAGAGTTCGTGATAGGATTAGACTACGAGTCGTTCTTCTGGAGTTTATTTGCAGATTTACCTCATTGTAAAGTAGGAGGCTGAGATGATCTTATGTAACAGAGTAACTGTTGTAATTCTATAGACATGCCTTGGACCCGCATATGTTTCTGTTGTACCACTCTGAGCGATATAATACTAGTGGAACGGTGTTTCATTGGTGTTATATCAGACTTGCATACTACACCATGCAGTGGTATGCCGGGTCACCACAGCCAAGCCGGAGGGTAACCTTGCTAACGCGTCTTCATCGAACATATCTTCATACCTGCCCAGTTATATCCCGTAGAAGCAGCAATAAGTACGGGTTCGTACTTAACAAGACTTCAAGACGTATAAGCATTCGTCAATCAGTCGTCCTTTGTACTTGAGGCACGCAGGGGACTTAGAGGACGCAAGAGGAACGTCATAGGAAATATGGTGGGGTTAAGCGGCAGCGCGCAAGCACTAAAAACCTATAGAGACACTCTACAACATTCGTCTACCAGAGAAGGGGAGAGAGCGCATAAACTAACAGTTCTATACTCTGCAAACATAACACAGCCAACGCTTTCCCCCTTCGCAAAGAAGTACTTACAAAGGCACTCACACTGTTGACAAGTTTTAACCAGTTATTATTTAAGTTGTTCTATCTTACTATGCAAGTTATTAGTATTGAAACAACAGGTGTAAGTTGTCTATGGTCAAGTCATACAGCTCCAAGTCGTCCATAACCGCGGACGCGGCTTATCGATAAGATTGTAACCCTGCAGGGGTGCCCAAATGTGCCCACACGCACGATCAACCCACTTACGACAGGTGGATATCACGACACGCACTCTCCTTCACTACAACAATGTCCAGGAAGCCACCTAACTAAGTTAACCCGTATCGAAGTCCGGCCGTGCTCCGAAGCGGACTTAGCTATTGCGACTGCGTGCTAGGTGGACAGTGCCCAGCAGGATGACCACTTCGCAGTGGCACCGCAACCTACGAACGTGCAAGAGACAACGGGGTACAAAGCCCCAAAAGTAACATCATATCATCTGACCACAAAGAAACAAGCTTGCACGCCCGGGAGAAACAAAACATTCAAACTAATTGTGGCCACTGGACAAAGATGTAGATTCTAGCAGTGGTCGAGGGGAGACCCGGTAAGCATACCCACGTGTGGTTAGAGCGCTCAGTCTCGGAACAGATAACAAGAACTCGGGGTCCTAAGATATTTAGGAAACACAAGTGAGCCGTCACAAAACGATCAGCTGACCCACCGATGCCTCCGCTAAACAATTATCAGCAACTAAAGTAACCATGATTCTTCCCAACATATAACCCGATAAGATAACAACAACAGTAACAAGATAACACAGCACTAGCAAGCACTACGACTCGCAAGGGCAGACTCGATAACCAAACAATAGCCGTAGGAGGTGGTGGTGGCAATATGGGCTGCTTGAGGTAACAAGTGGAAGGGACACGTGACAAGAACGCAACTTAAGGATAGCATGAGGGAGAAGGCAAAATAAAATAGGTGAGCGACTTCTGCAGGGGCAGGAGTATAGGGGAAATGCTTGCCTGTTAAAGCTGGTCGAGGAACATCCGGAGAACTTGTCGTATCTCACCACACCACTTCGTGATCCTATCCGGGAAGAAGCAAATGCTGGAACACACAACGTATGCAAGCTTACAACTACGGAAGAAGAATCGGCATGCTCATGATATGGTATGCATGCATGACATAGCAAACATGATGCGGCGATGCAACTTATATCCAATTTAAACGGAATCGGAATTCCGACAAACAATTATTATGTTCAAGTTGTTTATCTATCCTGCATATTAATTGTTGGTTAGCATGGCAAAGACATGGCATGGGTGAGATACGCAAAATTAAATGGAACCGGGACGAAATAACAATCCCGCACAATTCCATATTTGTTATAAGGTGAATTGCTATTACCCGGACAACCACATGATATGCAATGCGATGCGGCATATGATGATATGGCAAATGCAACAAGTTAAATAACATTTATAAAATAGGATTGGCTTAGGGTCGAGGTCTCACGGTATCCAAAACAAAGATGGTCGCCGACTTCGGTTCGGAGAGGAAGAAGATGAAACCGATGTCTTAGTCTTCGGGTCCGTGAAGGAGGACTTGGTGTCCCGGCTTCAAATGTCGGTGGCGAACTCGGATTTGCGTCGATGGTCTTCGAGTGACACTATCTCCACTAGAGGTTTGATTTTTGGCGTTCTTATCAGGGCATAGAACGATGGCAGACTCGGAGAGCGGCCGAACCTGCAAGCAAACGCACGAGGCACAAGAGACCGTGGCAGCAGCATCAAAACATCTGTGACCGTCGGTTAAAACACAAAAACTTCGCTCGCGACGAACGGAGAACGTGGCAGCAGCAGACCTCCAGAAGAACATCTTTGACACTCGACAACGCGACGTCATGAAACTTGGCAGGGAAGAGCTTGACATACTGCAGCGAAGATGGCTCCTAACGGGCAGGGACGACGCGAGGCGGCGCCGACGTGCGCGTGGAGGAAAACATCGGGTCGCTGCAGCGCGGTCCTTGCGGTGCGGGCAGAGCTCGAGGAAGAGCTCGACGGGATCGAGGACGGCACGGCCGACAGCAGCAGCGTCTGCTCGCGCGCGGTAATTGGCGGCGGCGGAGCGACCAGATGAAGCAGGGCGGCGCGGTGCTGCAGGGAAAACGAGGCGGCGGACGGAGCAGAGCCCGGGGCGGCGCTACGCTCGGATGAGGAGAGGGAGGTGACGGGAGAGAGCCAGGGTACAGCGAGGAGGAGGATGCGCGGCGTCGAGCGGGCGGCTCGCTCGATGCGGGCGAAGAGGAGGCGCTCGAGCCAGGGTCACGGGTTCGAGCAGGTGAGAGGCTGAGAGGACTGGCTCGCAAAAAAGAAAAGAGGATGGACTTTTCTGCAAAGCGGCCGATGGCGGGGGGCGGAAAAGAAGATGGCCAGGGAGGCTCCTAGGGTTTTCAGCCGGGATGGGCCTTGGCCGAAAGTTGGGCCATCGGCTGGGCCACTTGGCCTGGCCGGTTGGCTGGGGCTTTCTCCCTTTTTTTTTCTTTAAAACAGTTTTCTGTTTTTATTTTCTGGTTGTTTTAAAGCCATTTAAAAATAGTTTTAGGACCATAAAAATACCGGAAAAATATAGTTTTAGTTTGGGGAGTAAAGAGGGAGTAATTTTGACAATAAAATAATGTTTTAACAAAAATAATTTTGCGAACAAAGATATGCATGATGCATATGATGATGCACAAAAGAAAATAACAAACAAATCTAGTAGGGGTACTACCCTGCACCGTTACATGGGGCCCCCTTGGCTCCCCTCTGGTCCCTCTTCGGTGCTCTGGAACCTTCCATGGAAAATAGGACCCTGGGCGTTGATTTCGTCCAATTCTGACAATATTTCCTTTGTAGGATTTCTGAAACCAAAAACAGCAGAAAACAACAACTGGCTCTTTGGCATCTCGTTAATAGGTTAGTGCCGGAAAATGCGTATCAATGATGTAAAGTGTGTATAAAACATGTGAGTATCATCATAAAAGTAGCATGGAACATAAGAAATTATAGATACGTTTGAGACGTATCACCTACCCATGGTGACTCGAACTTTTCATGGCTGTCTTGGGTAAGCCGAAGAACTAAGTCGCCCACTTGAAAAGACCTTGGACGCAGACGTCGACTATGGTAATTTTACAAGTCTTGCTGGTACTTAGTGACTCTTGACAGCACCTCATCCCTAGCCTCATCAAGTGCATCGACATCGTCTTCTAGTGCTTTTCTCGATGTTTCTTCATCATATTCCGCCACTCTCGGAGAGTTGTGTTCTATTTCTATCGGTAGCACTTCCTCGGCTCCATGGACCAGGAAAAACGGGATTTCTTGTGTTGCTATATTGGGTGTTGTTCGTATGCTCCATAAGACACTGGGCAACTCTTCTGGCCAAGTGTGTCGAGCTTTCTCCAGAGGTGTTGTCAATCGTTTCTTGATACCATTGCAGATGATACCGTTTGCTTTCTCGACTTGACCATTGGTTTGCGGATGTGCCAACGACACAAAGTGTAGTTTGATGCCTACCTCTGCGCAATATGCCTTGAATTCCTTGGAGGTGAAATTACTGCCATTGTCTGTGACAATACTACGGGGGACGCCGAATCGTAAAACGATACCTTTGACGAAGCTTACCACCGATGCTGCATCTGGCGAGTTTATTGGTTTTGCCTACCATATATTCGTATCCTCCTGGCCACGCCTTATGTAGTTTGCCTACCATATCAAGGCCACATTGAGAGAAAGGCCATGATAAGGGTATTGGCATCAGCTGTGCTGCCGGAGAATGAGGTTTTGCCGCAAATCGTTGGCACGCGTCGCAAGTGCGCACCGCGTCCTTTGCATCTTCTATTGTTGTTAGCCAATAAAATCCTGCTGTGAAAACTTTGGCTGCTATTGCTCGGCTGCTTGTGTGGTGTCCGCACACCCCCTCGTGTACATCCTTCAGAATAACTCTTCCTTCTTCGGTGTAACACATCTCTGCAATACTCCCGATATACTTCGCTTATAGAGCTCTCCTTTTACCACAGTAAAAGCTTTAGATCGTCTGATAACTCGCCTTGCTTCTACTGGGTCTTCAGGTAGTTCTTTCCTTAGGATATAAGCTACATAAGCCTGCATCCAAGGAATTTGCACCATCATTATCTCATGTGATTCCTCCTCATCTCCCGATGTGTTTGCCTCTGATCCTGCTGGAGCCCCCAAGTCTTTCTCAACCTTCTCCTTCTTCTTCTGCTGTTTCTTCGCCTTGGTTGACCTTTCAGTTATCTCTTCCCAGAATACACCAAGTGGTATTGCTAAACATTGCGACCCGATGTTTGCCAGAACATCGGCTTCATCATTGCTGAGTCTGCTAATATGATTTACTTCGCACCCGTCTAAAAGTTTCTCGAGTTCATTGTATACCTCTTTGTATGCTATCATACTATCATTGACTGCGTCGCATTGATTCATCACCTATTGAGCCACCAGTTGTGAATCATCGAAATTTTTTAATCGGGTTGCTCCGCAGGCCTTCGCCATCTTCATCCCATGTATGAGTGCTTCATACTCCGCCTCATTATTGGATGTGTTGGGAAACGTCATCCGTAGCACGTATTTCAACTTGTCTCCTTGAGGTGATACTAATATCACACTTGCTCTAGCTCCTTCTAGCCTCTTGGACCCGTCAAAGTTCATGGTCCAGGTTCTCGACAAATCTGGGGGTCCCGTATTTTGCAGCTCCATCCACTCTGCGACGATGTCTGGTAGGATCTGCGACTTTATTGCTTTTCTTTTCTCATATGTGATGTCCCAAGGGGAAAGCTCTATTCTCCAAAGGGAGACGCGCCCATAGCCTCTGGGTTGTTTAATATATTGGATAAAGGTGCCTCATTGACCACTATTATCGGATGCGCCGAAAAATAGTGTCGCAATTTTCTTGCGGTTGTAAACACTCCATATGCTAACTTCTGGTACTGCGGGTACCGCTGTTTTGAAGGCGATAAAACTTCGCTGATGAAGTATACCGGCCGCTGGCCTCCATGGAGTTTTCCTTCTTCTTCTCTTTCGACCACAAGTACTGTGCTCACCACCTGAGGCGTGGCTGCGATATATAACAGGAGAGGTTCCTTTTCCTTGGGTGCCACCAGTATTGGTGGTGTCGAGATTGTGCGCTTGAGGTCCTCAAAAGCTCTATCTGCTTCTTCGTTCCACTCGAATTTTTCTCCTTGCTTGATCAAGGCGTAGAATGGCAACGCCTTTTCTCCCAGTATGGCGACGAATCTGCTTAAAGCCGAGACTCGCCCAGTTAGCTGTTGTATTTCCTTTAGCTTGGTTGGCTTCTGCATTGTTACAATGGCTTGAATTTTCTCTGGATTAGCCTCGATTCCTCTTGCTGACACCAGAAATCCGAGAAGTTCTCCTGCAGGGACGCCAAAAGAGCACTTCGTCGGGTTCAGCTTGAGACAGAATTTGTCGAGGTTGTCGAAAGTTTCCTTCAGATCCTCGATCAAGGTTGATCCCTGCTTTGTTTTTATGATGACATCATCGATGTACACTTGAATGTTCTTGCCAATCTGTGTGGCAAGGCACTTCTGCATCATCCGCTGATATGTTGCTCCCGCGTTTTTTTTAGCCCAAAAGGCATTGTTCTGTAACAAAACACACCATATGGTGTTATGAAAGCTGTTTTGACCTCATCCTCTTCTTTTAGTAGGATCTGGTTGTAACCAGAGTACGCATCCAGGAAGGAAATACGTTCATAGCCTGCCGTGGAATCGATAATTTAATCGATCTTTGGGAGGGGAAACTGATCCTTTAGACAGTCTTTATTGAGACATGTGAAGTCGACGCACATGCGAAGGACTTCTGTGTTTTTCTTCGGGACCAGCACAGGGTTTGCTACCCATGTGGCTTCTATGTGTAACTCTTTGATAAACCCTGCTTCTCTGAGTCGATTAATTTCTGACAGCATAGCTTTCCAGCTGGATTCCCAAAAACGCCGCAAAGGTTGCTTGATTGGTCTAGCCATTGGATCCAAGTTAAGAGGGTGCTCGGCAAGTTCCCTGGGTACTCCTGGCATGTATGCTGGACACCATGCGAATATTTCCCAGCGCTCACGGAGGAACTCGATGAGCGCGCTTTCCTATGTGAGGTCCATGTTTGTTGCGATAGTTGTCGTCTTCTTGGGATCTGTCGGGTGAATCGGTACTTCCTTTGAGTTTTTGGTGGTATCAAATGTTGGCTCCTTGAGCGGCCTCCCTCCATCTGGCAACACGTCGTAATCAGTTGTTAGCCTTGACGCCATGTACTCTGCTTGCATCCCGAAAGTTTCTGACAGCCGATGAAAATCCTTGTCGCACTTATCAGCTAGCGCAAAACTGCCTTTCACTGTGATTGGGCCCATGGGTCCGGGGAGTCTCCACAACAGATATGTGTAGTGTGGCACTTCCATAAACCTGGCATAGGCGGGTCGCCCTAACAAAGCATGATACTGTGACGGGAAATCCACGACTTCAAACTCCAACTTCTCTCTTCTATAGTTTTCTCGGGTTTCAAACTGAACGTCGAGATTGATCTTTCCTAATGGGTAGCTCGGCTTCTCCGGTGTGATACCGTGGAAACGTGTGTCAGTTGGTAATATGTTTGCCAAAGATATGTTCATCTTCCTCAATGTGTCTGCATACATGAGGTTTAAACTGCTGCCTCCATCTATGAACACCCGCGAAACGTCGAATCCCACGATTACCGCTGGTAAGATCAAGACAAATTGTCTTGTTTGTGGAACTTGCTGCGGGTGGTTAGCTATGGTGAAGCCGATGTCCTGCCCCGACTAGTTCAGGTACTAGATTGTTGGTGGAGGCATCTTCTCTGCCATAAAGACTTGTCGCGAGATTACTTTCTGAGTTCTGTTAGAGGGCCTGCCCTTCTGAATCATCGAGACCGCACCATTGGTGTCGATATAAGGACCATGGCTTGGAGGTGCCACCAATTGCAGCTAATGTCGATTTTCATCTGTAATTGCAGGTGGAGGTGGAGGTGAATCTCACTCCTTGGCCCCTGGGGGTTTCTGTTTACCGCCTGCGGCTGGTATGCCCTGCATATCTATGTAGTGCTAGGAAAGTTCGGCAATCTTTCTGCAGATGCCCTGACTGCCTCTTCCCATTATTATCAAGGAAAAAGTGCATTTGGCATGGTCCGTTTAAGAGATCCTCGGGTGACACATATAGCCTCTGAAACCTAGGCCCATTATTTTGTCTATTTGGACGGGGACCGTCCCGTTGATCGCTCCGCTGCTCATTACTTCTCTGGTAATCATCTCTATTGTTATTTCCACCAGTTGCTCGGAAGCCAGCCGATACTTGGCCAGGACCGTCGTAGTCGGAAAAATATCGAGAGAACCGACGTCTATTTTGATTATTTCGGATGCGGTCGTCCTCAGGCGACCTATGTCGCTTGTTGTGAACAGCATCTTCTCCATCCGCCTAACGATTCGCTATCTCCATAAGTGCTGATATTGTCTTTGGATTAGTCCTTCCTAAATCCTCGACTAAGTCCTTTCTTCGGATTCCAGCAACAAACGCATCTATTGCTCTTTCGTCAGATATGTTTTCTGCCGAGTTTTTGATGATGTTCCACCTCTGGATATACGTCCTCATTGGTTCATCATACTTTCGTCTGTGAGCCCTTCATTGCTCCAATGACGCAGGTTTCTTGCACGTGGATAGAAAACTCTTCACAAATATATCCTCGAAATTTTCCCAGCTGTCGATGGAACCAGGCGGCATCTTTTTTATCCATGACCGTGCTGCTCCACTCAAGTGCACCTGGATGCTTTGCATGGCCATTTCTTTAGTTCCACCCGTCAATTCCACCGTCTCCAGGTAGTCGACTAACCAGTCCTCAGGATCTTGCAAGCCGTCGAACTTCTTGTAATAGTTGGGTAACTTAAACCCAGATGGGACCCGAGTTTTACGAACTCGTCGGGTGAAACAGGGGAGTCCGCACATATCCTCATCATCAACCTCTGGTGAGTGTCGATGTTCTCTTCTTTCTTGCCGTGCTCTATCGACCCTTGACTGTGCCACTGTATATCTTGCACCGCTCGTTTTCGGAGGGTCTTGCACTACTACTGTAGGTCGTGGACTATTTTGCCTTGCAGTGCCTTCGGGAGGTGTGCTTGTACTTGCGAACGTTGTTCCCATGGCTCCAACTCGTGCCATAGCCATATTGTACAGTGCTTCTCTTGGATCTCCGGGAGGTGGCCTTGATGCCAATATGACAGCTTGGGTCGCCATATATCCGGCTTCCGGTGTCTTGGGAATAATATTTCCCCTTGTGTCTATCGACATAAAGGACATGTCGAGGTTCTGGACTAGATTCACCCTCTCGGTTTCAGGTATATGCTGCAACCAAGACCTTTCCCTATTGCGAGCTGCTCTGTGACTATCTCCTCCCGAAGTACCTGATTGTCGACTCGGCACAGCTCTTCGCCTGCTTGACTCAGAAGTTGCGGCTCTCCTCCTATCAAGCTCGGCTTTTTGTTTTTCGAGTTCTCGTCCAGCACGGGCGAGTCTGTATTGGTATGCTTGCAACTCTTCGGCTGTGGCAGTCGTAGTCATCGGCTCCGTGCCATCGATGGCTTTTGCAGCTCTATTCCAAGCCGCTTGCGGAAGTTGCACCATCTGTCGCGTTGCAGGTCCAACATACTTGGTGCCTAAACCTCGCATAAGATCAGCGGGATCGATGTATGGACTTCCCACATCATCGAAAGCCTCTGATGTCTCCTCCTGTGGGCGACTTGCTTCTCCAATTACATAGTTTTGATGGTATTTTGGAGTTTGACTTTCGTTTGGGTGGGTGACACCATCGTATATATCGGCAAAGACCTCCCTAACAGAAGTAGATTTGTCGATGAAATCGAAGCTGTCGACGCTGTCTAAGTCGCTGCTTATATTGGAGTCCGCATACGACTCGAAGGGCATGCTACCGAAGATCTTGGCGAGTTTTTCGCTTATCGCAGTCTTGACGAAGTGTGGCGGCGAGATCTCCTCGGCGCCCGTCTCGAACGATGATGACGATTCCGAAAGATCGGAGTCGGCCGCCGACGATCCCGACGAAACCGGAACCTCGAGACGATGTGATCCCTCTTTTCCGACGCGGAAGTGGAATCTTCCAAACGTCATCTCCATAAGCTCCTCCAGATACGCATATGCATCCAAACGGGAGGGCGGGTGAGGAACAAAATCGACTAGACCAGTTTTGATCTGTTTACCTCTGTCCATCGCGTTGCTTGCCACCGAATATGTCGACGATGTTGATCGTGCCATCGAGATCAGCTCCTTGTCGCCTCTAATTCCCACAGACGGCGCCAATTGAAGCCCAACAATATAAGAGTGCCCTAGCTCTGATACCAATTGAATGTACAAGGACGTCGCCTAGAGAGGGGTGAATAGGCGGGTTATAAAAACTTCTACTTGAGTGCTAAACAAGGCGGAATAAAACTACACATGGTTTACTTGTTTAGCACAAAGCCTATCAACTAAGGGTTTGCCTAAGTGCACCAACAATCTATGCTAAGCATGATGAGCAACAAGGCGATAACAAGCTAGGTATAGAACATCAAGCATGATGGATATCACAATGTAAAGTGCATAGGTAAAGGAGCTCGGGTTGAGAAGTAACCGGTGCACGAGGAGACGATGATGTATCCCGAAGTTCACACTCAAGGGTGCTACGTCTCCGTTGGAGCGGTGTGGAGGCACGAGACACTCCAATGAGCCGCTAGGGCCACCGTATTCTCCTTGAGCCTTTCCACCAAGGGGAAAGTCTCGATCCACTAAGGGACCCTTGAGGGTGGTCACCGAACCCGTACAAGCTTAAAGCAAACACCCAAATATCAAGCTTGAGGCAACTCCACAACACGGAGGCTCTCAAGTACAACAAGGTCACAAAGACTCCAACGCGCCACAACCGGCTCTAAAACCACAAAGGCTACCACACTCCACAAAGGCAACAACGCCACAAAGACGACAAGGCCACAAAGGCTACCACGCCACGAAGGCGACAAGGCCACGAAGGCTACCACGCGTGATTTATAGTTCTATAGTTCTACCAAGAGAGATTTCACCAATACCAGCTAGTTCTTAGTGGATCTTGGAGTTAAGGTTCCTATGGTGGGATCTTGGAGGAAGTGCTCCTATAGTGGCTAGCTTGGAGTTGTGCTAGCCCCATAGGGTGTTGAGAGCCTCCGGTGTTTGTGGAGCTCACCCCAATCTTGTGATGGAACCGCCGCCTCAACCGGCTACTTAGTGGAGAAGGGGAAGCTCCTTCGTGGAGCTTTCTTGGGGGAAAAGGTGAGGCATTCGTGGCCGTCTAGCCTTCGTGGTTAGCACATCTTCAACGCAGACGTACTCCCTTTTGTGGGAGGAACTGCGGGAAACAAACATCGCCTCATCTTCGTGTCCCGGTTGTCTCGCTTTCTTTTTTACTATCGTGTTCGGTTCCTTTACATATTGCACTAGCCTAGGATCATACTAGGAGCATCCCTATCACCAAGCTATCACCTTACTTCCGCACCGCATAAAAACTAAAAAAGGCATAAAAATTGTATAGCGATCATTGACACCCCCCCCCCCCCCCCTCCCCCCTCCACCTTGTTCGCTACGGTCCATTTACCATGCACTAGTGAACAGGCAGTATAACATGCAGAATGACCTGGCATAGGTCATATGAAACCCAATAAGAGAACAAATCATCCGCAAGAGAAACTAAATGAAAATAGAAAATAATAGTAGATGAAATCTGAAGAGATAAGAAAATGCAGGCGAAAGCTCCAAACGGGCAGATCTTTAACGGATGTTGTGGAGAATAGGAAATTCCCTTCCAAATTTGTGTTGTCTATTGAGCAAGAGAAAAATAAAAGAAAGGATAAGATACGCATCATGCGAGACGACCAGCCCATATATCGTTGCCACCCCTGGGCGGCGGCGGCTGTACGTATCAATTGAGCTTTCAGGATTTCAGGCAGGATATCGCCCGCCGTGTAGTTCCGATCAAGAAGAGCGGCCACGAGGAGGCCGATTCCGATTGATTTGTCTCGGTAGACAATGTTCTCGCGGGCGTTTGCTCAAGCACTGGGCAAGGGAACCAGACGCCCGCTAGATGCGTTCGTCCAGGCACCTACCGCGCTTCGCGGCGGCTGCCAGATGCATCACCGTCTTCGCCACCTCCATCGTCGGCCCGATATACGAGTTGTCGGTTTGCAGCACCCGCTGAGAAATATCAGCTGGGGATCAGTGCAGCGTAGTTTTTCCACCGTGGAGAATTCAGTTGATTCTTCCACAAGGGAGGGTGCTGATGGCGGGTGTTCTGATCAAAGGTTCGCAACTCTGACGAGCATCGGCGACTGTGTCAACCAGAACGAGCTCAAGCAGCTACTGGAAAAGAAAACCGCCCCCGTCTGCTACGTCTGGTGTGATCCCTCCCCCCGTATGCACATAACCCAGGGGATCTCCGTGACGGTGAATGTCAACAAGATGATCAAAGCTGGTTGCAAAGTGAAGATCCTGATGGCAGATTGGCTTGCTCGGCTGGACCCGGAGGACACCGGCGGCAGGTTTGGCGCCGATCTAACAGAGATGAAGAAACTTGGCTCCTACAACCTCGAGGTCTGGAAAGCGGCCGGTATGTGTTGGGATTCGTCCCACAGATCGATCACATCAAACTAGACGACCAAACGCGGAGACAAAATTTATCGCCAAGGGTGCGTGTCGCACCCTCTAAACTTTCCCCTTTATTGCTTTTTCTGATTTTGTCACGCTACAATCTGGTTTCACGACCTGGTATACAGGCATATAAATATGCAGTATAACCGACCTAAGACATAAACCTACTCGTACTACAAACCTAGTCTAAACCGACATGAATACCAACAGCTAATCCACTACCTAACACCCACGGACACAGAGTCCTAGCCGGACTGCTCGTAATACAAACTAGGCTAGAACTGACACAAGATTACTCTAACAATCTCTCCCTAATCTTGAGTTATCATCTCCTCGTACTCTTTTTGATCTTGACTCCTTGCAGATTCGCGGCTTGTCGATCAACTCCAACGCATGATCCGGACTACCAGCCCACATGGTCGCATCTACGCGTGCAACGTGCAAGACTGGACGCACCATCAATCTTCACGTCGTTACTAATTTAACTGGTCACTGTCCCACTACACGCCAAGCTTGATCTCCTCGCCGAGACACACAGATGGCCACCTCGCCACCTTGTCTTCGCTCACGTCGATCCTTGCTCCCGGGCAACTCCTCGAACGTGACGCGCTTCAACTGCAATGGATCCTCACAAAAACAAGCACTTGGACACAACGACGACTCACGGACTCGACGCCGACTCGACGTGCAGACGTGCACACACTTGACTCTTTGACTCGTCTAACTCCTCCAAAGACGACCTTGACGAAACTTCTGGATGACGATCTTGATGAGACTCCCGTACCGCACCTCGGTACCACCTCTCCCATCAACGATCATCCACCTTCGCCTCGCCGACAACAACACCCCGCCGTCCCTTCCGTGTCGCTCCGCTGAGCAACGATCGCCCGCCGCCATACTGACGACAGCTTGGTCGCCGTCTCCACCCGGCCGCTCCGCCGAGCGACGGTCGCCCGCCCCGAGGCGCTAGTAGGGTCGCCTCCCCGGGGCAAGCGTGCTTCAAATCTTCGACCTCGCTCTGATACCAATTGTTGGGATTCGTCCCACAGATCGATCACATCAAACTAGACGACCAAACGCGGAGACAAAATTTATCGCCAAGGGTGCGTGTCGCACCCTCTAAACTTTCCCCTTTATTGCTTTTTCTGATTTTGTCACGCTACAATCTGGTTTCACGACCTGGTATACAGGCATATAAATATGCAGTATAACCGACCTAAGACATAAACCTACTCGTACTACAAACCTAGTCTAAACCGACATGAATACCAACAGCTAATCCACTACCTAACACCCACGGACACAGAGTCCTAGCCGGACTGCTCGTAATACAAACTAGGCTAGAACTGACACAAGATTACTCTAACAGTATGGATCTCGACGGGGTAGAGCCCGTGTGGCTGTCGGACGTAATAAGTCGCAACGAAAACGTATACTGGCCGCTTACCATGGATGTCGCAAGAACAAGCGAGCTGGGTGGAATAAAAAGTTTTCTCCGTTTCCATGCGTCCAAACATACAAAGGGCTACGGGAGGATCGATCGTTACGCGCTGAGAGACTTCAACGCCGCCGAGATACTGTCTCCCTGCTTGCAGAGCGCTGGGATGCTCCTGTTTCCCGAGGCGGACATGTGGCTGCTGAGCCTGGATCAGCGCGGGGCGCACATGTTAGCTAGAGAGTACTGCGATGCCCGGGGGATGGGCAATAGACGGCCGGTTGCTTTGTTCAACAATGTGCTGCCCAACTTGCTAGAAATCCCTGAGATGGAAATGTGCGGCGATCCGAGATGGGCCGTCTTCATGGAAGATAGTGAGCATGCCATCGGTAGGACAATGAGGAAAGCTTTCTGCCCTCCACGATCTGTACAAGGCAACCCGTGCTTGGAGTACATCCAGCATATAATCCTACCTTGGTTCGGAAAGTTTGAGGTGGTTCGGAGGGATGAGGACGGTGGCAACAAGACGTTTGTGAGCATGGAAGAGTTTGCTGACGATTATAAAAGTGGCGCTCTGCATCCTCCTGACGTGAAGCACGCCCTTGAGAGGGCACTAAACATGATGTTGCAGCCCGTTCGAGATCACTTCAGAAACAAGGCTGAAGCAAAGATGCAAGATAGAGTGAGATGCAAAGGAGGTGCTACCTCTGATTCAAATTAGTTGTTGCATGTTCATTGAATCTAGCTAGACAGATTTAGGCAGCAACATATATTTTTCCTAAATTTGCGATAATTAGTTTGGATCGGAAGAAGTGGATTCATGTGATGATGCGCGAGTTCCTAATTCCGAGTCAAGAGATTATTGCGGAATTCGATAATTAAGTAGATCATGTAATCCCATTAAAAAGGAATTAGATTCTCGGGAAAATTTTGGAAAAATATATAAATAGACTATTGAGTATTTTGGAATAATTGTTTTTCAACACCGCCAAGGCCTGATCTGTCGAATGTTTTAGCATGCAAGTTAACTCACGTACTATGTGTCAAAATTTTATTGTTTTTCTATCATGTATTTCTTGTTTATGGGCAAACAGGCTCACCTAACCAATGCACCGTATGTTATTGCTTTTGGATGGTCCATGTTGATTTTTATTCCTAGACTAGAGGCAACGATCTCAGTCTTTTGGGGAGTCTTTTGGGGAGTGAGGAAGTCTATCTAAATGCTACTATTTTAGACTAGATAGTGTTAGCACTCTTTCTTTTTTTTGAACTGTTATTAGCACTCTTTTTGATATGTAGCTTGCCAAACACCAAAACATGCTGTGACAGAAGACGTAGCTGAGGAGGCACCTAGAACATGGACAAACCGGTAGGAGACAGATGAAAGGCACTCAGGAGCTATACTCGGGAGCTAGAGGAACACAAGGTCTATTGTGACCAAATATGACTCTTCTGTTCTGGAGCATTCGCCAAGCTGCCATATCCTAGTAGGAAGGCAACCGCCATATGTTCCTAGCCGACAGAATGGCTTGTACGGAAGAACAACCGCCTCGGTGATGGACAACTGAATGACACCAATCAAATCTAACAATCCATCACACATTTGTGTGTTCAATTACCTTTATCATTGTACATTGCTTTCTCGAACTGGTGTAGTTAGCTTTGTCCGCGAGCTAAGAAACCACGAGGCTCATGGGGTGGTTAGGCCAACCTAGAGCAGCCTATAGTCTCTGTGCTGCCCTAGTGGGTCCCTCTCAGGCAATGAGGGTTTTGGTTCTAAAAAGAGATGTCTTGCCTATCACGCTTTCCACAATGACACCCCTTGTTGCCTAGCGAGCCCTCTTGCCGAGCTTAGAAGGTTGTGCAGTGATCAAGTACATGTTACGCTCGATGGAGAAGCTATATAACTCGGAAATGTGGTGGGCCCCCTTGTAACAGCCCCCCCTATGGTTTGGTCACAGACGGTATGATGCAGAGGCGGCACTCTTAGGGGGCAGGTGAGCTGTACCGCCTCTGTGGATGAGACGAGCCACATCGATCGAGGTGGTCGAGTGGGGGCAACCCTCTACGGGCCGGTGATGCTACGCCTTGTTCTTCGTGATGATTGTGATTCTGGTGCCTCCTGCCCTGGCCGCGGTCGCAGGGTCCCATGTAGGTGTCGAGAGGCGCATCACAAGCTCTGGTTTGTCTGTACATGGTGAAAGAAAGCGTGTGCCATCGCAACAACTTGGCATGCTCTTTGTTCCTGAACAGACGTTTCAACCGTGGTATTATAGGAGCATACCACATCATCTTGGCGGGAACCCTCTTCCTGGTTTCTGGCCCTCAACATCGTCACCAGGGTCATCGCCTCTGATCTTATAACGCAATGCAGTGCATACCGGGCATTCATTCAAATTCTCATATTCACCGCGGTAGAGGATGCAGTCGTTGATGCATGCATGTATCTTCAGAACCTCTAAACCTAGAGGGCAGACAACCTTCTTTGCTTCGTACGTACTGGCGGGCAACTCGTTATTCTTTGAAAACATATTCTTCAACATTTTCAGCAAGTTTTCAAATCCTGAGTCAGCTACACCTTCATTTATTGTGGAGATTCATTTATTATCCTCTAAATGACTGCACATTTCATTCAGTTCTCGATGAACAAAATATAAATGGAATAAAACAAGTAGAAATTGAGATTTGAGTGCCTCGTGAATGAAATTTGTAAATGAAGCACATGTTTTACAAACATAGTACAAAACAGATCCTACCCCAGCACAGCAGCACACAACCAACATTGAATGAAGGGTAAATAAAATTTGACAAAATAAGGAACCTTACCTGACGACGGAAGAGATTGCGCCCCTCGCTATTTTGCCCCCATGGTCGCTCCCATTGCCGGAGTCGCGAACGCATCACTGGCACCGTCCTCCTCCGTGAAATCGAGGACTCCATCATCCCCGGACCTACTAGACACCACGAAGTCCTCACCTCCCCGCTTCATTGGCTGCAGCGAGTTGTGCGGACGAGCGGCGGCGCAGGGACGGGAGACCGTCACAGCAAGGGGCGGGGTGATGCGACAAGCTACATGGCGGAGCAAGGGGGGTTGGAGCTGCCGGCGCGAGGTGGCGGAGGGGCGAGGCGGCTGACGGCTGACGCGATGGGGAGCAGGGGCGCATGTCAGGGAGCTGAGAGATAAAACGGGAGGGATCATTTTAGGTTCAATTTTAATGCAGAATTAGCAGTATAAAAACAATAGCCATCAGATTAAATTACATCAATGGCTAACACTGGTTGGAGTCAACTGAAATACGAAGTATATTTGGTCCAAATATAGCTAGTTCTTGCTATTTTCTCATATGACTATTACATATAAATGGGTTCTAATACCATGATAATCAATCGAATAACTGTTTGCTAATTAGCATACTCTTGTTTTAATGAAATCATGGGCATGTTTTTCCTTCTCTTTTTACCCAGTGTCCTTCTCTTCACCGCATGTTGTTGATATTGAAAAATATCAAGAACGTGTTTAATATTATATATAATAATAAGTTTACCTTACAAATTACACAATTTTGACTTGAGGTGTTTTTTGGATTTAAAATTATATGCCATCATATATTCATTTTGAAGTTTCAACCACAAAATACATCGAATTTTAATCATAACAAATACCCCCTCCGTCCATAAATAGATGTCTTATATTTATCTAAAATTGGATGTATCTATACACTAAATAGTGTCTATATACATCCAAAATTTGATAAATCTAAGATATCTATTTATGGACAGAGGTAGTAAAATTTATCGATGGAGTGAGTACTTTGGTGAGCATAGTTATCCTCTTAGTAAGTCCGTAAACCGCGAGAGCAAGGCACGAATACATCATTGTGGTTGTTCACTACGAACAAAAAACATAGCACCTTTCTAACATATAAAAAAATAACACCGTAAGCAATTATATGTACCCAATTCAAGTTATCCTTGTCACTTATATACAAGGGGTGCAGACAACATAGTGTATAAATAGTATGGTATGTGTAGAAAAATATGAACTGTAATCCTTTATTACATATGATTTATATAGATGCACTTACGTAGCCAACTTACATACTTGTGTCTCCAAATGTAGGGAGTGTCCTCGGAATGGAAAACTGGATCCGCATTACATTTGCTATTGTTCCATCTTCTCTCCAAGATGGCCTCGAAAGAATCAAATCCTTCTGTCAAAGGCACAAAAAGAAAGTGATTAATGGTTATTGACTAGGCATGAGAATGAGTTGTTGATCAATTTCAGTTATATGTTCCTATGTATGATGTGATAAAATAAAACTTTTAGTTCACAAGAATTACATTCAGTAACTAGGCTGGTAAGTCACGCGCAGCCGACTCACGCGGCATTGTGACACTAGGCTCGTATAAATAGATACATGGAGGTTGGAGGTAAATATGAGCTACATGTTGGGACGGAGCCTGATGCACAGGAGGATGGATAGACGATTGAGATGAGTGCTTCCACGGATTGATGACCTGGATTCTTGTAGTTAATTGCCTCTTTCATGATTTCGAACAACTTACTTCCCTTTCAATTCGTGCCATATTTATTCCCAGGAGTGTGAGAAACCAACGGATCTCCCTTCCGTATTCCTAGGAGTCCCTTGGCAAACAATAGTCTCCTTTCCTTCTTAATTTGGTTGTAACATCAAATGGTATGGTATGGCGTGCGGCTGAATATGGGCACTTGGGTATAGATGTACACCAAATATCTTGAGGGAAATCTTTTCCAGTGTAGTACTGTACATACATGATAACATGCCATACTAAATCCTAAAAGTTTAACTGTTATTTCAATATTTGTGCACCCATTAGTTAAACCTGACCCTGTCAAGCTGGATCGGAATCGCCATTATTTTTTACAACCTTTCGACCATGAATTGTTTAAGTCACAAGTCACGCGCAGCCGACGCATGTCATTGTGACACTGAACTTGTATAAATAGATATGTAGAGGGGTGAGACAAACATGACCTGCTTATTGGGAGGGGGCCATGATGTAGAGGAGGATCGATAGACGGTTGAGATGATAGTTTCCATGTATCAATGACATGGTTTCTTGTACTATTTAACTGCCTCTTTCACCGATTGCTGAGATTCTTAACAACTCACTTCGCCGATCCGGTAATCAGTGTCCTATTATTTCTAGGAGCCTGGGGAGCCAACCGAGTCTCCCTTCGTATTCCCAGAAGTCCCCAGCAAACCAATTAGGCTTCCTTCACTTCTTAATTTGGTTGTTCCATCCAATGGTATGGTGGGCGGCTGGAACATGAATGGAGGCCACAAAGCCATATGGATACTGGAAAATTTAAAATGGTGGCCGAGTTACACGTAGCTCTTTATTTGCCAACACTCAGACTTCGTATTTCAAAGTTTTAAAAAATCTAAAACAAAATTCTATAGATAGCCAATGCTGTATACTACTTCATATTCTGGGCTACACAAAAATGATAAATTCAGACAAATTTTATAGTGAACAGTGCACATTTCAAGACTATAAAATTTGTTAGATTTTGTTAATTTTGTGTAGCCTAGAATATAAATTAGTTTGCATTGAGATTTTACACCATTGTACAATGCACCATTGGCTACCTCTAGAATTTTGTTTCGAATTTTTTGACACTTTCAATACGAGTTCCAAGAGTTTGAAAATAAAGGGCTACATGTAGCTCGGCCTCTAAAACGCTATACTGATGTATATCTAGGGGAAACTTTTCCAATATGGCTCTGCCAGTGTGCTGAACTGGAATCGCCATGAATTTTTACAACTTTGATTCCTTTCGACAATTAATTTGTCTCGTTCACCAGTTAAGTGCTGCTTCCGAACAAAAAGTTACTCCCCTCCATCCAAAAAAAACTTGCTCAAGTTTATTTAGATTCAGAAATATGTTTCCATCAATCCGCGCATTGAAAATATTGTTCAAATCAGGTAGAGAATTATATGGCTTGCAGCAGCATGGATACATGTTCCGTGGTTATATAGTGTTTGATGGTTCCCTCAATAGTGATAGGTTCTGCTTTCCCAAAAAACATTATTTCCTTAACCTCGAACATGCATATGTACATGAAAACTAGCCGACGGTAGTAATGAATGAATGACAATGAATAGCTGGCCATATTTAGATAAGCAACGGATGATGCATAGAGGTTAAGGAGCAAAAACTGTAGTTTATCAACTAGAAAGGAGATCAGCAGGATTTTCTTTAGAAAATTAGAGTAGATAATTAATCAGCTAGATGTTCATTCACTAAATTCGGCCTGACCTCTGCTGTTTTTCAGACATCCAAATCACACAAGTAATATGAAGCCAAAAAGACTGGAGCACACACACTCATTTGACATTCAGTAACAATAAACCAAACGACGAGGAAAAACATCAATGAAAGCTGGGACGGTTACATAGAACACACCCATGCCAGGTTACGAGATGCTCTCGAATCTCAAAGCTCGGCTGCAACCATATATATTGAAGAGAGAACGCTAGAAAGAAAGCTGCAGCTTGAGATAGTTCAACGACCAAGCCGTATATATGAAGACGTCCATTGTTACCCAAGTCTTCCAACGTCCATCCAAGTAAGCACCAACCTGCATCAGCTACAGGTCACAGCTGCTGCCCTGGCTGCCATCTAGTCCGCCTCGTCATCCTTGCACAGGAACAAAGTATCATGGCCTTCTCTAGATCACATCTAGCAAGAACAAATAAATTTCGAGGAGGGTTTCTACTAAGCAACCCACACAACACTGTAGGGATTCGTTGCATAGAAAACAAAAAATTTCCTACCGCGAGAACGCAATCCAAGCCAAGATGCAATCTAGAAGACGGGAGCAACGAGGGGATGATCAAAACTCACCCTTGAAGATTTCCAAAGCCTATAAGAGTAGGCTCTTATTGTTGCGGTAGACGATCACTTGGCGCTTGCAAAAGCGCGTAGAAGATCTTGATCACGGTGCCACGATCGGGCAGCACCTCCGTACTCGGTCACACGTTCGGTGTTGATGACGACATCCTTCTCCCCGTTCCAGCGGGCAGCGGAAGTAGTAGATCCTCCTCGGAATCCCGGCAGCACGACGGCGTGGTGGCGGTGTCGATGGAGATCTCCGGCAGAGCTTCGCTAAGCATATGCGGGAGAAGTAGTGGAGGAGGGGTGCTAGGGTTTGGGGAGAGTGGGTGCCATGGGCGCCGGCCTCAAGGGGGCAGGGGTGGTGCGGCCAAGCCATGGGCTGCCCCCTCCCTCTCCTCCTCATTATATAGGTGGAACCCCAAGGGTTTGCCCAAAGTCTTCGAATAAGACCCCAACAGAAAAACTGCCTTATGGACGAAACCTAGAGGGACAGGGACTCTCCCCTTCCCCCTTTTCTTGGCCGGCCAAGGAGGTGGAGTCCACCATGGACTCCACCCTCCCACTTGGTTGGCTGGTTAGGGTTTGTGGAGTCCCTCCGGGACTCCTCCTTCCATAGTGATTTTATTCCGGATAATTCTAGAAACCACCTTCCATAAATTCACCGGATCATTTCCTAAACTAGGAAAGTGACTTCCTATATATGAATCTTATTCTCCGGACCATTCCGGAACTCCTCGTGATGTCCTGGATCCCATCCGAGACTCCGAACAAAACTTCGAACTCCATTCCATATTCCATATCTACTTAAAATGACATCAAACCTTAAGTATGTCACCCTACGGTTCGCGAACTATGTAGACATGGTTGAGACTTCTCTCCGACCAATACCAATAGCGGGATCTGGAGATCCATAATGGCTCCCACATATTCAACGATGACTTAGTGATCGAATGAACCATTCACATACGATACCAATTCCCTTTGTCACGCGATATTTTACTTGTCCGAGGTTTGATCATCGGTATCTCTATACCTTTTTCAACCTTGTCTCATGACAAGTACTCTTTACTCGTACCGTGGTATGTGGTCTCTTATGAACCATTCATATGCTTGCAAGACATTAGACGACATTCCACCGAGAGGGCCCAGAGTATATCTATCCGTCATCGGGATGGACAAATCTCACTGTTGATCCATATGCCTCAACTCATACTTTCCGGATACTTAATCCCACCTTTATAACCACCCATTTACGCAGTGGCGTTTGATGTAATCAAAGTACCTTTCCGGTATAAGTGATTTACATGATCTCATGGTCATAAGGACTAGGTAACTATGTATCGAAAGCTTATAGCAAATAACTTAATGACGTGATCTTATGCTACGCTTAATTGGGTGTGTCCATTACATCATTCATACAATGATATAACCTTGTTATTAATAACATCCAATGTTCATGATTATGAAACTAATTATCCATTAATCAACAAGCTAGTTTAAGAGGCATACTAGGGACTCTTTGTTGTTCACATAACACACATGTATCAATGTTTCGGTTAATACAATTATAGCATGGTATGTAAACATTATCATAAACACAAAGATATATTATAATAACCATTTTATTATTGCCTCTTGGGCATATCTCCAACAGTCTCCCACTTGCACTAGAGTCAATAATCTAGTTTACATTTGTAAAGATATAACACCTTGGCCTTCTGGTGCTTTATCATGTTTTGCTCACGGGAGAGGTTTTAGTCAACGGATCTGACACACTCAGAAACGTATGTATTTTGCAATTCATTTGCGTCTTAACGCATCACTCATTTCCAAATGAGTCGGCATTAAATATATTTGGTCTTCTGGTGGAACCTTAATTCCGCGGTCTGAAATATGTCACTAATATTGTCACACACAATATAGCTTCAAAGTTCTGACTTTGTCGGAACTACACCATGTTCTCAAAGAAACTCTTGACTTAATCATCCTTTGTCATTGTCAAAACAATGACATACTCTGCCTTCTTTTGTAGAATCCGTCACAATATTTAGAACTCTTCTAAATCTAGCATAGACTACTTCTAGCTTATTGTGCTACCTTTTAAACAACACTTAGTCTAATTTGAGATTGAAATTTTATTTTCATATGTGACAAGGCGCCGTATCTTATGCATCCGTCGTCTCTGTGTACCCTTGGATCCGCACTATTTGTGACCGGCCGATCAAAATCACAGCGTTATAATTACGTCTGCAGTAATCTTTCAAAGACACGCCCGCTGCCTCGGTGATTGGCCTGCAAATTTACATAGACATCCCTGCGATCGAGTTCAACTGCAGCATGTACCAGACGCCTGAAACGCCCGTTCGCCCCATGATTGCAGTTGCAACGATCACCATGGTGGCTGGTGGGGCTAAAGATCCCGACCTCAGTTGGTTTTAGACCGATTTTCCATTCTTCCGACGCGGATCGGATCGCTGTGTACATTCCGCCTCGATACGCACGGCAAGCTGACCTGATTTCGTCCAGATGCAAAATCGCCGAGCGATCTCGATGTCCAGCATGCAAAAGCTAGCTAGCTACATGCATCTAATCGATCTGGAGTTCGTAGACTCACAAGTCACAACACATTAACACACATATTCTCCGTGGATTGCCAAAAGGCTGGATTAAAGAAGAACAAGGCTTCTTATTTAGAGATATGATCTTCGTTGACTCGGTGTTCTGCAAGGGTGTCCCCTGATTTCTGATGCGCTCCCATCCCAGGCAAGCTTTTAGCACGCCGGCTCCGGAGTATGTTAGGAGGGGCACCCACAAGAGGAGGGCGGCAGCCGGCCGACGCCAGGGATTGGCGAGGAGGACGTGCGTGGAGGCGGCCATGGACGTGTGTAGGGCACGGCAGGTCGCGCCGCGGCCGTCGACTGGCATCTCGATTAAGCGGGTATAGAGTTCGAACTATTTTCTTTGGGCAGGCGTCTAGCAGACTTGGTGCCGAGCTCGTCGCCATTGCTGTTGGGAGAAGACAGGTTGGGACGTGATTCATGTTGTGATATGTTTCCGATGGACAGGGCCTAATTTGCAAAATAATCTGGCTAGAGCGGGCGCTTGAGTGTAAATTTGCCAAAGATTAAGCAGACACGCAGGATTTCGATCGGCCGGTCACAAATAGTGCGGATGCAGGGGTACACAGAGATGACGGATGCATAAGATACGATGCCATGTGACAAAACAAATATCGGTGCAACACCTTACAGTGATTTGTTTGTCATTTCTCCATACAAAACTATATATATATATCCTTGGTTCTTCTTAAGTACTCAAGAATATTCTTACTGTTTTTCAATGATCATCACATGAATCATTCTGGTACATGCTCATAACATTTTTAAGAGCACATGACATCTGATTGTGTACATATTATTTGTGATTTATAATCACTCATGTGTTTTTACTCATTGAGTGTCAGATACACTCAAATCTTGTTAAAATTTCACATGACAAGAACATTTTCTTAATATTTCTGTATTGAACTATTTCAATATCCATTCTATGTACTTTGACTTAAACTTATTTTGTGTTTCAATCTATCTTCATAGATCTTGACACTAGATATGTTTCAGTCCACATCCTTTCATTGAAGTTAATTCTCAATGAAACCTTTTAATCAAGTATATAATTACATCATTTATAATCAACTATATGTCATCTACATAAGTATTATAAATATGTCTCAGCACTCCCACTTAATTTCTTGCAAATGCAAGCCTCTTCATCGTCTCTAATGAAATCAAAAACTCTTTGACTATTTCATTTGGTGAAGATTCCAACTCCGTGATACTCACTTCATTCAATTGAAGTTTGTATACCTATCTAGTATTCCACGGATCAGCAAAACTCTTGGTTGTATCTTGTATACACCTTTAATACATACTTCTGATAAGTAATGTATTTTGCCATCCTACTAGCATATCTCATAAAAGAAATATGTAGTGATTACTAGAATAATCCATATAGACTATAAGCATTGCTACGGAAGATCTAATCTTATCATAGTCAACTCTTTGAACTTTGTCGTAAACAACTTTTCGACAAGTCGAGCTTTTTCAATGATATTTCATCCAAGTCCATCAATTTTATAGATTCATTTACTTTCAAAAAGTATTCATCTATCTTGGATTTCATGGCGTATAGCCATTTTAACGGAGTTAGGGCCCATCATAACTTCTTTGTTTGTAGTTGGTTTATCATTGTTCAAAATTCAATCCTTTGTCCACAAATCATTTATTTGATCACAAAGTAAACCATACCTACAAGGTTCAATATGTACTTCGATCTCCATGGCTAAAACACTTTGTACTCATGGGAGCCATGATCGTCGTGGCCGCTTCCGGAACCAATTCCGATGCTGCGCTACTCTGATCATTATGCTCAGGTTCATAAACCTTTATCAAGTTTTATTGTCCTTCCACTCAAATACTTCGCTAGAAACAATTTCTTGAAAATAAATAAGAAACATCGACAAACACTTTTGTCTTTGTATCCATAGTGGAAAGAATTCCCAATCAATACTTTGGGATAACCATCAAAGACATTCATCCGATTTTGGTTGTAAACTCTTAGACCAAAATTTAAAGAAAGGACTATTACACTACTAGGGAAAGGCTTATAGCCGCACTCCTTACCGTCGGCAAATACGACCTGAAGATGCCGGCGGTAATACCTTCCAGGGGGGCCTAACAGTACCGCCGGCGAACACGTAGGACGGCGCCGGGGGTAGATCCTTTACCGCCGGTGAAATGAAAATTGAGGCGCCGGGGGTGCAATGGGCCGCGGGGTCCCATTTGGGCCTAGCCTTACCGCCGGCGTATTGGGGCCAAAGCGCCAGGGATACTGGGCTCTACCGCCGGCGAACGCGCGCAGTAGATGTCGGCGGTATTGCCGAGCCAGGGTGGGCCACCTGGCCTTAACTTACTGCCGGCGTTTTCGGCCAGCAGATGCCGGCGGTAACGTGCCCTACCGCTGGCATTTTATGTTGTAGACGCCGGCGGTAACCTGGGCATGTCCATTTAGGACGACCAGCCACCTACCACCACCCACACACACTCATATGTGATGGCAAATCAACCCAAGTACTAGTTAGCTCATCCCCCCACCCATTTTAGCTATTTCAACCAATAAAATATGATGTATTTGAGCAAATCATGCACTACCTAGCCCCTCTAGCATGATTTGCATAATCTAAATCTAGATCTATCTCCTCCCACCACCTTTTCCACTAGATCTAGCTAGATCTCTCCATTTCTTAGATCTCTAGATCTCTCAAGCATTAAAGTCGACGTGTGGCGTCTCTCCGGTGCTTTTGGACGTCGCGTCAACTAATAGGTACATAACTAATGAGTGGAATGTTCATGTGTTGGCGAAAATTCGCGGTTATATCACTAGTACTAGTGGTGGCAAAAGGTGGTACATATATGTAAATGCATTGTTTTGCATTTGTTTACGCATGCAGGAACATTGAGTTGCCAATGTTTTGCCGGAATGTTGATTAACTTCCGTTCCGGCGAATTTTGGAACTCCAGCATGACAATATTTAGCAAAGGTCATGCCGAATTTTTTCCGTGAAAACCGAGACGGCGGTGTAATCAATTATCTTGTCTTGTAGGCGGCGATGGTCATCGCGATGAGGGAAAGCGTCGTGGATAGATACGTGGAACGCGCGACGGCCGACATGTATCGAAAAAAGCGAAAGGATATAATGTGTCCTTGTCGAAGATGCAAGCTAGGATCGTTGTTTGACCCCTTCTCAGGCATAGTGAATCAACACCTGCTCAGGTATAGTTTCATGGAGGGGCATACTCAGTGGATGAGTGATGATGGAGATGATGATATCGATGGTGATGATGATGGAGGTGATGATGGTGGAGATGATGATAACGAAGGTGATGGAGAGGATGCCCCACACGACAATGGAGAGGAGGTTGAAGAGGATGGCGCACACGTTGATGGTGATCAAGAAGGCCGGGAAGAACATGCGGCCGACGAGGACATGAGTATAAATACCCCGCTAACCGCGGCCGTGCAGGACCGTCATGTTCAAGAACTTCTTCTCAGCAACACATCGACCGACCCCAAAATCGCTGGTAGACGGAAGGCTAAGCTGGATCAACTCGAGGTAGACTCGAGAACTCCGTTGTACGATGCAGCTCGTGGGACGGAGGAGAGCCGTCTGAGATACGCTCTCGATATTATGGAGATGAAGGCAAAGCACAAATGGACGGACACAAGCGTGGATGAACTCTTCGGATACTTGAAGATCCACTTTCCTAAAGATAACACGTGTGCCGGTAGCCTACAGGAGGCCAAGAAAATCGTGTGCCCTCTCGATTTACCGCACCAGAAATACCACGCATGCATCAGTGACTGCGTAATATATCGGAACGAGCATGCCAATCTCGATACATGCCCACAGTGTGGTGAATCTTGATACAAGAGAGGGACAAGAAAATCTCCTCGAAAAGTTGTGTGGTACTTCTCGCTCACGCCCCGTCTGCAGCGGTACTTCGTGGACCCCAAGGAAGCAAAGCTCATGCGCTGGCACACGGAAAGAAAGGAGGCGGTGATGCGTGATGTGGAACGGGTTGAAAACCCAGTGCTAACACACCCTTCGGATGCAAGCCAGTGGAAAACATTAGACTGTCGGGGGGAAGACCCCGGATAGGGCAATGGACGCGGAGCTGCCGGCTGGCCACTGGCTGGCTCGCGGCAAAGGCCGGCTGAGGAGCAGCTGGCTGGCGCCGTGGCCGGCTGGTCCGGAAGCCGGCAGGCTCTAGGTCCTAGTCGGCCTGGCAACGGCCACCAATGCTGTAGCTGGGCCGGCTTCTACAAGCCATATCCGACTGGGGTTTGTACCTCAGACCGACTCGAGGCTGGCGAGTCTTGCACTGGAAGGAACCGGGTTGGTGATCCGGGTTCCCAAAGTCCACGCTGACTTCATCTTCCGTAAAGCGTGGGGCACTGTGGAGCAATAGTGCCACGCGCTGGACAGGCCGTCAGGGCTTACGACGATCCGTACTGGCTAAAGTGGCTGACGGAGACAGGGACACCTCCTCTCCATACCGCTGACCGTGGCAGCCGGATGGGACAGACCACGATGCCTCAACCACTCCTGACGTCACCGCCTCGGGAAGGAGCGGAAGCCGGAGCCAGCCAAGCCGGCCAGTAAACTATAGGGTCTTATATGTAAAGTGCCGGTGCCTATATAAGCCGCACTCCCCCCTCTCGTGCAGGGGATCGATCATTTTATTACTTTCACCCACCTACAGAGCTGCCCTGTGAGAGAGACCATCGTCTCCCTTAGCCTCTCAGGAGCAACCGGACACAGCTCTAGGAGCACCATTGTATTGTGTGATCATCATATACACTCATAGCAGGAGTAGAGGTTTTACCTCCATCGGAGGGCCTCGAACCTGGGTACGTCGCCGTGTCGCTCGTGCCCATACCCGCATCCGGATACCGCCGTGAGATCCCTCAGGAACCACTTCGATTAGCCAACCTATGGCATATGCCGTGACGATACCACGACATTTGGCGCCCACCGTGGGGCCTTCAGCATCCTCGGCCGGTGTCTTCATCCGGACGGGCCTCACCATCACCACCGGCGAGCGAGTCGCTTCAGGCTTGATCTGGAGATTCGGCGCCCTCAACTGCGTCAGCGACAACGCTGGCTGCTTCGCTGACCGGCCCTTCCCAGCCGGCGGCAGCGTCATCTCCTTCGGCGGCTTCGACGTCTACGTCGCCACCGTCGCACCGCAGCGCTACCCGCGGCAGGTGCTGCGCTGCGCTAGCCCTCCTCCGCGAGCCGGCAGCAGCGCTTCCGCCAGCCCCGCCGTCGTGCAAGTCATGATGGCTGGCGACGAGCTCCCCACCAAGAACCTGCGCATGCGCGGCCCCGACTTGGAGCGCAACATCGACCCCAACGCCTCCGGCTCGGGCCCGAAAGCGCCACCACCACCGTCCCGGCTGGATGCAGTCCGGGCAAAACTGAGCACCCCGCTCACGCCTGGTGCAGACCCCACCGCCATCGAGGCGGACTTGGAGGCGCACCGCCAGCTCCTCCTCAAGCAAACCGAAGAACTGGCTGCTGCTAAGCGCCAGATGGAGATCACCCAGCGCGAGTACAACCGCGCCCACGGCCTCACTCCAGGCGGCGACGAGCCAAGCCGAGCCGGCCATATCCGCCGCAGGGGCCGCGACCTTGGCGCTGAGATCGCCCGCGACGGTGCTCCTTCGCCGGCTCCGTCCGCAGAGCTCCCCGTCTACAACACCCCCGACAAGAACGTGCGCGCGGCAGAAGCCGCCGCGGAAGAGCTGAACCGCCTCGAGGGCGAAGAGTTACGCCGCCAGACCAAGCGGGTGACTGAGCTGCTCAACGCAGCCAACAGGCAGATCGCCGACCCCAGGTATGTCAATGCCCCCAGAGCTTCTCACGCTCGTGGAGCTGCAGGCAACGACAGGGAAGGCGCCAGGGACACGGCTGAGTCCGCCTCCCCAACACCAAGCCGGCGCCATGACTCCCGGGCCACGCACAGCTCGGGCCGGCCAAGCCACCAGCCGAGCGGCAGCAGCCGCAGCCGGCCCCCTCCAAGCCGGAACCAGGAGCAAGACTCCGGGCCCCGCCGTCATCACCGGCCGGCTCCAGAAGCAAGCGGCGCGCGCCAGCCGGCACACTCCCGGCTGGGCCCGCGCATCGAGCCCACCGACGCCCGGGACCGCCTCGACCGGCTGGTTCAATCCCGCATCGCGGAAGAAGAGGGGCCAGCCGGCCCAAAGTGCTTCGGGCCGCGGATCCTCAACGAGCCCATGATCGACGGCTTCCAGCTCCCGCGCGACACCCCCAAGTACGACGGCACCGCCAAGCCGGAAGACTGGCTGCAGGACTACTCCACGGCAGTCGGCATCGCCAAGGGCAACAAGCGCTGGGCTGTGCGCTACTCCCCCCTCATGCTACTCGGCTCCGCCCGCACGTGGCTCAACAACCTGCCAGCCGGCAGCATAAACGGCTGGCTCGACTTCGAAGCGGCCTTCATCAGCAACTTCACCGGCACCTATCGCCGGCCGGGTCGCCCCCAGCAGCTCGAGATGTGCAAGCAGGGCCCGGACGAGACGGATCGCGCCTACCTGACGCGCTGGTGCGAGATGCGCAACTCTTGCGAGGGCG
Source organism: Lolium perenne (assembly GCF_019359855.2). Lineage (NCBI taxonomy): Eukaryota > Viridiplantae > Streptophyta > Magnoliopsida > Poales > Poaceae > Lolium > Lolium perenne. Next base: position 209,244,132 of record NC_067245.2, on the reverse strand, counting down.
TGCACGAGATGCAAGCCATCAGCTTCTTCATGGGCGGCTGCCGGCCCAACACCATGCTGTGGCACAAGCTACGCCGCAGCGAGCCCAAGACGATGGCCGCCTTGATGGTCATCGCAGACAAGTACGCGCTGGCAGAGGAAGCCGGCAAGGCGCCGGCTGATATTTCACCGGCTCCAGCAAGGCGGGACAACAACAGGCCGGCTGAGCACAAGCCGGCCGAGGGCGGCTCGCACGGCAGCCGGCGGGACAACTACCGCGGCAAGCGTCACAGCGACCAGCCGGACCGCCGGTACGGCTCCGCCCACGTAGCCGCCGTGGCAGACAACGCGGCAGGCGGCAGCCGCCGCCAGAAGCAAGACCGGCAGTGGAAGCCGAAGTACACCTTCGAGCAGATGCTCGACTCGCCGTGCAAGTACCACAGCGGCAAGAACCCCTCTGATACGTCTCCGACGTATCGATAATTTCTTATGTTCCATGCCACATTATTGATGTTATCTACATGTTTTATGCACACTTTATGTCATATTCGTGCATTTTCTGGAACTAACCTATTAACAAGATGCCGAAGTGCCAGTTGCTGTTTTCTGCTGTTTTTGGTTTCAGAAATCCTAGTAAGGAAATATTCTCGGAATTGGACGAAATCAAAGCCCAGGGGCCTATTTTCTCACGAAGCTTCCAGAAGTCCGAAGGAGAGACGAAGAGGGGCCACGGAGGGGCCACACTATAGGGCGGCGTGGCCCCCCCCTTGGCCGCGCGGCCCTGTGGTGTGGGGCCCCCGTGCCGCCTCTTGACCTGCCCTTTCGCCTATAAAAAGTCTCCGTGACGAAAACCCCAGTACCGAGAACCACGATACGGAAAACCTTCCAGAGACGCCGCCGCCGCCGATCCCATCTCGGGGGATCCAGGAGATCGCCTCCGGCACCCTGCCGGAGAGGGGAATCATCTCCCGGAGGACTCTACGCCGCCATGGTCGCCTCCGGTGTGATGTGTGAGTAGTCTACCCCTGGACTATGGGTCCATAGCAGTAGCTAGATGGTTGTCTTCTCCCCATTGTGCTATCATTGTCGGATCTTGTGAGCTGCCTAACATGATCAAGATCATCTATCTGTAATTCTATATGTTGCGTTTGTTGGGATCCGATGAATAGAGAATACTTGTTATGTTGATTATCAAAGCTATGCTTATGTGTTGTTTATGATCTTGCATGCTTTCCGTTACTAGTAGATGCTCTGGCCAAGTAGATGCTTGTAACTCCAAGAGGGAGTACTTATGCTCGATAGTGGGTTCATGCCTCGCATTGACACCGGGACAAAGGATGTAAAGTTCTAAGGTTGTGTTGTGCTGTTGCCACTAGGGATAAAACATTGATGCTATGTCTAAGGATGTAGTTGTTGATTACATTACGCACCATACTTAATGCAATTGTCTGTTGCTTTGCAACTTAATACCGGAGGGGTTCGGATGATAACCCGAAGGTGGACTTTAGGCATAGATGCAGCTTGGATGGCGGTCTATGTACTTTGTCGTAATGCCCAATTAAATCTCACTATACTCATCATGATATGTATGTGCATGGTCATGCTCTCTTTATTTGTCAATTGCCCAACTGTAATTTGTTCACCCAACATGCTGTTCGTCTTATGGGAGAGACACCTCTAGTGAACTGTGGACCCCGGTCCAATTCTCTTTACTGAAATACAATCTACTGCAATACTGTTCTACTGTTTTCTGCAAACAATCATCTTCCACACAATACGGTTAATCCTTTGTTACAGCAAGCCGGTGAGATTGACAACCTCACTGTTTCGTTGGGGCAAAGTACTTTGGTTGTGTTGTGCAGGTTCCACGTTGGCACCGAAATCTCTCGGTGTTGCGCCGCACTACATCCCGCCGCCATCAACCTTCAACGTGCTTCTTGGCTCCTCCTGGTTCGATAAACCTTGGTTTCTTTCTGAGGGAAAACTTGCTGCTGTGCGCATCATACCTTCCTCTTGGGGTTGCCCAACGAACGTGTGAAATACACGCCATCAAGCATATTTTCTGGCGCCGTTGCCGGGGAACTGAAGAAAAGTTACACCACAGAGATCTCTAACTCCCACGTCAACTTTGCGCCAGCAACATATTTTCTGGCGCCGTTGCCGGGGAGATCAAGACACGCTGCAAGGGGAGTCTCCACTTCTCAATCTCTTTACTTTGTTTTTGTCTTGCTTAGTTTTATTTACTACTTTGTTTGCTGCACTAAATCAAAATACAAAAAATTAGTTGCTAGTTTTACTTTACTTGCTATCTTGTTTGCTATATCAAAAACACACAAAAATTAGTTACTTGCATTTACTTTACTTATTTCATCATGTTTCCTTTTAATTTTACCACAAAAGACATACCGGTAGGACGTGGGTCTATAGTTGGGAGAAATAATATAGAAGAATTTTTCAATCATGTTAGTACTATTGAAAATTTTGAAGATAGACACTTGGTAGACCTTGCGCCTACTTATGAAATTGCTGCTGCACATTTAGTTCGCTTGTTGGAAACTAAATTTGTTAATCTTAATCCTATAATCCAACACATGTTCTTCACACTTGGCGATATGGAAGAAGGGGAAAAGAAAGATTTTGTATTAGAAACCCTTCTTAGAGAATTTGGTGGTTTAGCAAGAGAAGCTAGAAAGGTGTTTGCTAAATTCAATATGCTTGGTTCTCCTACTAATTTTGTTAGTCTCCTTGAAAAGATGGATATGGATAGAATAATATTCACTAATAATATTGATGATAGAGGGGAGATCAAAGCACCAATACCATGTAAGCTCCTGGCTATGAATGATGCACTAGAAAATAACTATGCTTGGCTAGTTCCTGAAAATTTGTTTGATGAGAATAGCACGCCTAAGACTAATGAAAAGGGAGATGCTGAAACTTATGTATCCAATATACTATGCCTAGTTGAGAAAACCCCACACCCCGCTGTAGAAGTACCACCCTTCGATAATACTTGATACACACTTTCGCGCCTAGCTGAAAGGCGTTAAAGAAAAGCGCTTATGGGAGACAACCCATGTTTTTACCTACAGTACTTTGTTTTTATTTTGTGTCTTGGAAGTTGTTTACTACTGTAGCAACCTCTCCTTATCTTAGTTTTGTGTTTTGTTGTGCCAAGTTAAGCCGTTGATAGAAAAGTAAGTACTAGATTTGGATTACTGCACAGTTCCAGATTTCTTTGCTGTCACGAATCTGGGTCCACCTCCCTGTAGGTAACTCAGAAAATTAAGCCAATTTACGTGCATGATCCTCAGATATGTACGCAACTTTCATTCAATTTGAGCATTTTCATTTGAGCAAGTCTGGTGCCATTTTAAAATTCGTCAATACGAACTGTTCTGTTTTGACAGATTCTGCCTTTTATTTCGCATTGCCTCTTTCGCTATGTTGGATGAATTTCTTTGATCCACTAATGTCCAGTAGCATTATGCAATGTCCAGAAGTGTTAAGAATGATTGTGTCACCTCTGAATATGTCAATTTATAATGTGCACTAACCCTCTAATGAGTTGTTTCGAGTTTGGTGTGGAGGAAGTTTTCAAGGATCAAGAGAGGAGTATGATGCAACATGATCAAGGAGAGTGAAAGCTCTAAGCTTGGGGATGCACCCGGTGGTTCACCCCTGCATATATCAAGAAGACTCAAGCGTCTAAGCTTGGGGATGCCCAAGGCATCCCCTTCTTCATCGACAACATTATCAGGTTCCTCCCCTGAAACTATATTTTTATTCCATCACATCTTATGTGCTTTTTCTTGGAGCGTCGGTTTGTTTTTGTTTTTTTGTTTTGTTTGAATAAAATGGATCCTAGCATTCACTTTATGGGAGAGAGACACGCTCCGCTGTAGCATATGGACAAGTATGTCCTTGGTTTCTACTCATAGTATTCATGGCGAAGTTTCTCCTTCGTTAAATTGTTATATGGTTGGAATAGGAAAATGATACATGTAGTAATTGCTATAAATGTCTTGGGTAATGTGATACTTGGCAATTGTTGTGCTCATGATTAAGCTCTTGCATCATATGCTTTGCACCCATTAATGAAGAAATACATAGAGCATGCTAAAATTTGGTTTGCATATTTGGTTTCTCTAAGGTCTAGATAATTTCTAGTATTGAGTTTGAACAACAAGGAAGACGGTGTAGAGTCTTATAATGTTTTCAATATGTCTTTTATGTGAGTTTTGCTGCACCGGTTCATCCTTGTGTTTGTTTCAAATAAGCCTTGCTAGCCTAAACCTTGTATCGAGAGGGAATACTTCTCATGCATCCAAAATACTTGAGACAACCACTATGCCATTTGTGTCCACCATACCTACCTATACTACATGGTATTTTCCGCCATTCCAAAGTAAATTGCTTGAGTGCTACCTTTAAACAATTCAAAATTTATCACCTCTGATTTGTGTCAATGTTTTATAGCTCATGAGGAAGTATGTGGTGTTTATCTTTCAATCTTGTTGGGCAACTTTCACCAATGGACTAGTGGCTTCATCCGCTTATCCAATAATTTTGCAAAAAGAGCTGGTAATGGGATTCCCAGTCCCAAATTAATTAACAAAAATAGACACTCCTCCATGGTATGTGATTGTTGGACGGCACCCGAAGGATTCGGTTAGCCATGGCTTGTGTAAGCAAAGGTTGGGAGGAGTGTCATCATAATAAAACTAAAATAAAAAGGCACTCCTTCATGGTAGGAGATTGTTGGCAGGCACCCGAGGATTCGGTTAGCCATGGTTTGTGAAAGAAAGGTTGGAAGGAGTGCCACCCAAAATAAAATAAAATGGGAGCCGCTCTTTGAAGGTTTGTCTGGCAAGGGGGTTAGAGTACCCGCTACCATTCGTTGACAACAACATACACCTCTCAAAACTTTATTTTTATGCTCTCTTTATGTTTTCAAAATCAAAGCTCTAGCACAAATATAGCAATCGATGCTTTTCCTCTATGGAGGACCATTCTTTTACTTTCAATGTTGAGTCAGTTCACCTATTTCTCTCCACCTCAAGAAGCAAACACTTGTGTTAACTATGCATTGATTCCTACATACTTGCTTATTGCACTTATTATATTACTCTATGTTGACAATATCCATGGGATATACATGTTACAAGTTGAAAGCAACCGCTGAAACTTAATCTTCTTTTGTGTTGCTTCAATACCTTTTACTTTGAATTATTGCTTTATGAGTTAACTCTTATGCAAGACTTATTGATGCTTGTCTTGAAGTGCTATTCATGAAAAGTCTTTGCTATATGATTCACTTGTTTACTCATGTCATATACATTGTTTTGATCGCTGCATTCACTACATATGCTTTACAAATAGTATGATCAAGATTATGATGGCATGTCACTCCAGAAATTATACGTGTTATCGTTTTACCTGCTGGGACGAGCAGAACTAAGCTTGGGGATGCTGATACGTCTCCGACGTATCGATAATTTCTTATGTTCCATGCCACATTATTGATGTTATCTACATGTTTTATGCACACTTTATGTCATATTCGTGCATTTTCTGGAACTAACCTATTAACAAGATGCCGAAGTGCCAGTTGCTGTTTTCTGCTGTTTTTGGTTTCAGAAATCCTAGTAAGGAAATATTCTCGGAATTGGACGAAATCAAAGCCCAGGGGCCTATTTTCTCACGAAGCTTCCAGAAGTCCGAAGGAGAGACGAAGAGGGGCCACGGAGGGGCCACACTATAGGGTGGCGCGGCCCCCCCTTGGCCGCGCGGCCCTGTGGTGTGGGGCCCCCGTGCCGCCTCTTGACCTGCCCTTTCGCCTATAAAAAGTCTCCGTGACGAAAACCCCAGTACCGAGAACCACGATACGGAAAACCTTCCAGAGACGCCGCCGCCGCCGATCCCATCTCGGGGGATCCAGGAGATCGCCTCCGGCACCCTGCCGGAGAGGGGAATCATCTCCCGGAGGACTCTACGCCGCCATGGTCGCCTCCGGTGTGATGTGTGAGTAGTCTACCCCTGGACTATGGGTCCATAGCAGTAGCTAGATGGTTGTCTTCTCCCCATTGTGCTATCATTGTCGGATCTTGTGAGCTGCCTAACATGATCAAGATCATCTATCTGTAATTCTATATGTTGCGTTTGTTGGGATCCGATGAATAGAGAATACTTGTTATGTTGATTATCAAAGCTATGCTTATGTGTTGTTTATGATCTTGCATGCTTTCCGTTACTAGTAGATGCTCTGGCCAAGTAGATGCTTGTAACTCCAAGAGGGAGTACTTATGCTCGATAGTGGGTTCATGCCTGCATTGACACCTGGGACATTTTCAGAAAGTTCTAAGGTTGTGTTGTGCTGTTGCCACTAGGTATAAAACATTGATGCTATGTCTAAGGATGTAGTTGTTGATTACATTACGCACCATACTTAATGCAATTGTCTGTTGCTTTGCAACTTAATACTGGAGGGGGTTCGGATGATAACCTGAAGGTGGACTTTTTAGGCATAGATGCAGTTGGATGGCGGTCTATGTACTTTGTCGTAATGCCCAATTAAATCTCACTATACTCATCATGATATGTATGTGCATGGTCATGCTCTCTTTATTTGTCAATTGCCCAACTGTAATTTGTTCACCCAACATGCTGTTCGTCTTATGGGAGAGACACCTCTAGTGAACTGTGGACCCCGGTCCAATTCTCTTTACTGAAATACAATCTACTGCAATACTGTTCTACTGTTTTCTGCAAACAATCATCTTCCACACAATACGGTTAATCCTTTGTTACAGCAAGCCGGTGAGATTGACAACCTCACTGTTTCGTTGGGGCAAAGTACTTTGGTTGTGTTGTGCAGGTTCCACGTTGGCGCCGGAATCTCTGGTGTTGCGCCGCACTACATCCCGCCGCCATCAACCTTCAACGTGCTTCTTGGCTCCTCCTGGTTCGATAAACCTTGGTTTCTTTCTGAGGGAAAACTTGCTGCTGTGCGCATCATACCTTCCTCTTGGGGTTGCCCAACGAACGTGTGAAATACACGCCATCACCCTCCAACCACACCACCCGCGACTGCCACTTCATGAAGCGGCTGACAAGCGGTGAACCTCTACCGCCTCCCCCCCCGCCCCCACCAGCCGGCGGGCCGGGTGGCCAAGCCGGCGCAGAGAACGCCAACCTCGAGCACCACGAGGCTAACCAAGTGCACCATGGCGGCCGATATCTGGCCGAAGACGCCACCTACATCATCTTCACCTCCGAGCCCGAGGACAGGACGAGCCAAGAGCGCCGTTCCCTCGAGGTCAACGCGGTCATACCGCCGGTCCCCCAGTACCTAAACTGGTCAGAGCAGGCCATCACTTTTGATCGCCGCGACACACCGGCTGTCCTGCCGAAGCCGGGCAGCTACGCCATGGTCCTCGACCCCACCATCGGCACAACCCGGCGCAGCGTGCGTTTTTCGCGCGTCCTCATCGACGGCGGCAGCAGCATCAACATCCTCTACCACGACACCGCCCGCAAGCTGGGCATCCAGGAGGCCGAGTTGCGCCCCACCCCCACCGTCTTCCATGGCATCGTGCCAGGCCATTGCTGCCAGCCGATCGGCCGGATCACGCTGGAGGTGATGTTCGGAAGGCCGGATCACTTCCGCACCGAGAGAATCGAGTTCGAGGTGGTGGACCTCGTGAGTCCCTACCACGCGCTCCTGGGCAGGCCGGCCCTGACCAAGTTCATGGCGGTGCCCCACTATGGGTACCTGAAGATGAAGCTGCCTGGCCCCAAGGGGGTCATTACCGTAGCCGGCGACTATCACCGCTCCATGGACTGCGCCACGCAGAGCTCCAAGATGGCCCAGACGTTGGTCATCGCCACCGAGAAGCAGCTCATCCATGACGCCGTCGCCCTCGCCAAAGCCGCGCAGACAGACATGCCGGCTGCGGGCAACCCGGCTGGGACGACTCACTTCCAGCCGGCCGACAACACCAAGAAGATCCTGCTGGACCCGGCGCAGCCGGACAAGTTCGTCACCATCGGTGCCGGCTTGAACAAGAAATAGGAAAGCGAGCTCACCAGCTTCCTCCGTGAGAATCGGGACATCTTCGCATGGACTCCAAGAGACATGCCGGGTGTGCCGAGGGAGTTGGCTGAGCACCACCTCCACGTCCGGCCTGAAGCCAAGCCGGTGAAGCAGCCTCTCAGGCGCTTCGCCGAAGAACGAAGGAAGGCCATCGGTGAAGAAATCGCCCGGCTCCTAGCTGCCGGCTTCATCATGGAAGTGCTGCACCCGGACTGGTTGGCGAACCCGGTCCTGGTTTTGAAGAAGAACGGCTCCTGGCGCATGTGTATCGACTACACCAGCCTGAACAAGGCGTGCCCAAAGGATCCCTTTCCCCTGCCGCGCATAGATCAAGTCATAGATTCGACTGCCGGCTGTGAACTGTTGTCTTTCCTAGATGCCTATTCAGGCTACCACCAGATTCCTTTGAATCCGGCTGATCAAATAAAGACTTCGTTCATTACCCTGTACGGGGCTTATTGCTACACGACTATGCCGTTCGGCTTGAAGAATGTAGGCGCCACCTAACAAAGGTGCATGCAAAGATGCTTGCAGGATCAAATCGGCAGAAACGTTCACGCATATGTGGATGATGTCGTTGTAAAGACCAAGGAGACGACTACCCTCCTTGATGACCTGAGGGAAACCTTCACCAACCTGAGAAGATTCCGGATGAAGCTCAACCCGGCCAAGTGCACATTCGGCGTGCCGTCTGGCCAGCTCCTTGGCTACCTCGTCTCTCAGCGAGGGATCGAAGCCAACCCGGACAAGATCAGTGCCCTGGAGAAGATGGAACTGCCGCAGTGCCTCAAGGACGTCCAGAAGTTTGCTGGCTGCCTGGCTTCCTTGAGCCGCTTCGTCAGCCGGCTGGGAGAGAAGGCACTGCCCCTGTATCAATTGATGAAGAAGGCGGACAAGTTCGTCTGGTCACCGCAGGCGGATGAGGCCTTCCGTGACTTGAAGCGCGTGCTCTCAACCGCGCCAATCCTCGCAACGCCGGCTTCAATGGAGCCGATGCTGTTGTACATCGCAGCCACCAACCGAGTGGTTAGCGTTGTCCTGGTGGTGGAGCGCAAAGAAGCCGAAAGCAGAGAGCAGCTGGTCCAGCGCCCAGTCTATTACCTCAGCGAAGTGCTCTCCCAGTCGAAGCAAAACTACCCCCACTACCAGAAGGTCACCTACGGCGTCTACATGGCGGCCAAGAAGCTCAAGCACTACTTCCAAGAGCACCCCATCAGGGTGGTTGCCACAGCGCCTTTGGCGGAAATCATCGGCAGCAAGGATGCCAACGGCCGGGTTGCCAAGTGGGCCCTGGAGCTAGCCGCCCACACCATCCTCTACGAGCCGCGCACAGCCATCAAGTCGCAGATCCTAGCCGACTTCTTCGTCGACTGGGCTGAGATGCAGTACCTGCCGCCTGTGCCGGATTCCACACACTGGAAGATGCACTTCGACGGCTCGAAGATGCGCAATGGCTTGGGAGCCGGCATCGTCATCACCTCTCCCAAGGGAGACCGGCTGGACTACGTCCTGCAGATCCACTTCGCCGCATCCAACAATGTGGCGGAGTATGAAGCGCTCATTCATGGGCTGAAGCTGGCCAAGGAGATTGGCGTGCGTCGCATACTCTGCTTCGGCGACTCCGACTTGGTCATACAGCAAGCATCTGGCGACTGGGACGCGAAGGACGCCAACATGGCCTCATACCGCTTCCATGTCCAGCAGTTATCCGGCTTCTTCGACGGCTGCGAATTCCACCACGTGCCACGAGCAAACAACGAGGCGGCTGATGCCTTGTCCAAGATTGGCTCAACCCGACAAGCTATTCCGCCGGGTGTCGCCTTAGCGGTTCTCAAGAAGCCGTCCATCATACCATCACCGGACTCGGATTCAATATTCGTGCCGGCTGACCCGGGGGCTGCTCAGCCGAACCCGGGGGCTTCATCGCCCAAGTCGGGGGCTAACAAGCCAAACCCGCCGGCTAGCATGCCGAACCCGGGGACTTCTCAGTCCAACCCGGGGGCTTCATCGCCAAACTCGGGGGCTAGCAAGCCGAACCCGCCGGCTAGCAAGCCGAACCCGGCGACCATGCAGTCGAACCCGGAAGCTCCCACGCAGGAGGCCCTGTTGGTTAGCGTATTCGAGATAAGATGCGTACCTTCATGGGCACAAGAATTCCTCTCCTACCTCACCGACGGTGTGCTGCCTGATGATAGAGTCCAGGCCAGGCAGATTGAGAGAAGGGCCAAGGCCTATACCATCATCAACCACCAGCTGTACAAACGCAGCGTAAGTGGGGTGTTCCAGCGGTGCGTCGAGCCGGCTGAAGGGATTGAACTCCTACGGGAAATCCATCAAGGAGAGTGCGGACATCACGCCTCATCCAGAGCCATAGTGGCCAAAGCCTTCCGGCACGGTTTTTTCTGGCCGACTGCGCTCAGAGACGCAGAAGAGTTGGTGAAGAAGTGCAACGGCTGCCAGCGCTTCGCAAAGCAGAGACACCAGCCGGCTTCCGCCTTGAAAACCATCCCCATCACATGGCCATTTGCCGTATGGGGCTTGGATATGGTAGGCCCATTCAGAACAGCGCGAGGCGGCATGACACATCTCTTGGTGATGATTGACAAATTCACCAAGTGGATCGAAGCCAAGCCAATCAAGAAACTGGACGGGTCCACAGCCGTCACATTCCTCAAGGAAATCATTGTGAGATTCGGCTACCCCCACACCATCATCACCGACAACGGCACCAACTTCTCCCAAGGCATCTTCTCTCGCTATTGTGGGGAAATGGGGATCCGGACGGCCCTATCTTCTGTGGCACACCCAGAGTCCAACGGACAAGTGGAGAAGGCTAACGGCTTAGTCCTAGCCGGCATCCGGCCCCGACTGGTGGAGCCGCTCGAGCGAGCAGCCGGCTGCTGGATCGAAGAACTGCCCAATGTGCTGTGGAGCCTGCGCACAACGACAAACCGCTCAGTCGGCTTCACACCATTTCTCCTCGTATACGGGGCCGAAGCCGTCCTGCCGACGGATATCGAGCATGATGCGCCAAGGATCAAGCTCTACACAGAAGCCGAAGCCAAAGAAGCTCGCGAAGATGGAGTTGACCTGGTCGAAGAGGCCCGGTTGCTGGCTGAGTCTAGATCTACCATCTACCAGCAAAGCCTCCGACGCTATCACAGCCGGAAGGTCCAGCCCTTAGCATTCCGAGAAGGAGACCTAGTGCTCCGGCTGATCCAGAGGACAGCCGGACAGCATAAACTATCATCCCCATGGGAGGGTCCCTTCATCGTGAGCAAGGCGGTAGGCAATGATTCCTACTATCTCATAGATGCCCAAGAGGCTAGAGAAAACAAGCCGGACAAGGCTGACGAGGAGACTAAACGTCCCTAGAATGTCAGGTTACTCCGCCCATTTTACACATGAGAGCAGGAATGTATGTATCCCTTGTATCCCTTTTTTAAGTTATGAAAAAGCTCGCGACGAGAGCGCCGTTTCCGACAAGTTTTTCGCATACTCTATTTCGTTTCGCCAATTGGCTTGAACCCTTTCACGTGGTTGGCTCAGTAACGTGATCCGGTTTCCGACAGCCGGCTTCCGATCCAGCTACAGACCGCAACCCGGCTGTCCGGCTGGCGGGAGTAAGGCCTAGGGAGCCGGCACGCGAAAAACGACTAAGGGAAAGAGTAAAAGCGAGTTGACTTGCAACTTTTCATAAAAGTGCCGGATTGCCGAATTCAGCTCGTTCGACTGAAATACTGTCGGCCTCACCCAGCGGCCCGCTCTTGATCCGGCGACGGATCGCAAGTCGGACGTACGACCGGCAAGAGCACAGCCAAAGAGTGGGGCGGATGGGAAAAAGCGAACGAGTCGAAAGAAAGCAACTCGGCACACAAAATGATTAACAAACACATTAAAGTGTGACATAATTAAAGGGCGATAATATTGTCTTACATATGCACCCGGCATCCCGGGGATTTAACGAATTGTCTTGGCAAAAGTAACAATTGAAAGACAGGTAGAAGCTAAGCACCGGCTGGATCAGAACCAGCCGGGGGAGCATCAACAGAGCCGGCTGCCGGGTCATCCTCGGGCACGTTGTCCGCCTCCTCGTCCTCAGCCTCCTCCTCCTCGTCGTCAGACGGCGGATTCGGGTCCGCGATGAAGATGGACTTGTCGACGAAGTCGGCAATGGCGCAGGCGCGGGCAAGCCGAGCAGCCTTGTTCTCCGCCGGGAGCTTGTCCTCCACGTCGGCGCGCCGGAACTCCAACTGGCCGAGGCTAACCTCGTTATACCAGGAAAGCACAAAAGATAGCGCCATATCGGCTCCGGCGCGCGTGGCCGACTCCTTCCAGTCCAAGAAGCGGTCGGGAGCCCTCTCCAGCCAAGCGATGAGATTGGAGAGATCTTCCGGCAGCGTCTCCGTCGGCCACAGCAGTCGGATCAGCTCCTCCGCCGCCTTCCGCAGCTCCCAGCCAAGCTTGGTGACCGGCTCCACGCGGGCGGCGATGGACGCCAGATAGTCGTCCATGGTGAAGCAGTCGGAGCTCTGCTCCCCAGTGGCCTGCCGGCGATCCTCCCGCGCCCTGCCAACAGCCGCTAACGCCTCCTCCTGCGCCTCAGGGAAGGCCGCTGCAAAGAGGAAAAGCAAGTCAAAAGAGAGAAGGCCTCACCCTTGACAGCCTCCAGCTCGCGAGCCAAGCCGGCTCGCTCGATCTTGGCCTTGTGGTAGCTAGTCACCACCTTGTTGTACAAAACGGTGCGTCGCTCCGTAACCGCCTGAAAGAAACAATCAGATATCCAGACGAAACCTGGACCGGCTCCAAGCAGCCGGACCATGCCTCGGAGGCGCCATCAGAATCTTGCGAGAAAGCAAAAACTATACAAGTGTAAAAAACGGCCGGCTAGAAGCAGCCGGCAGGAACGAGCCGGATGAGGGCGCAGCCGGCTGAATGGAAATTCTCAGTCGGCCCCTCCAAGTGCCGTCTGATATATTCGAGAAGCCAGGAAAACCTGCCTAGGTCCTTCTAAACGCAGGACCTTGCCAGCTTCGGGGGCTAATGTCGGGGGGAAGACCCCGGATAGGGCAATGGACGCGGAGCTGCCGGCTGGCCACTGGCTGGCTCGCGGCAAAGGCCGGCTGAGGAGCAGCCGGCTGGCGCCATGGCCGGCTGGTCCGGAAGCCGGCAGGCTCTAGGTCCTAGTCGGCCTGGCAACGGCCACCAATGCTGTAGCTGGGCCGGCTTCTACAAGCCATATCCGACTGGGGTTTGTACCTCAGACCGACTCGAGGCTGGCGAGTCTTGCACTGGAAGGAACCGGGTTGGTGATCCGGGTTCCCAAAGTCCACGCTGACTTCATCTTCCGTAAAGCGCGGGGCACTGTGGAGCAATAGTGCCACGCGCTGGACAGGCCGTCAGGGCTTACGACGATCCGTACTGGCTACAGTGGCTGACGGAGACAGGGACACCTCCTCTCCATACCGCTGACCGTGGCAGCCGGATGGGACAGGCCACGATGCCTCAACCACTCCTGACGTCACCGCCTCGGGAAGGAGCGGAAGCCGGAGCCGGCCAAGCCGGCCAGTAAACTATAGGGTCTTATATGTAAAGTGCCGGTGCCTATATAAGCCGCACTCCCCCCTCTCGTGCAGGGGATCGATCATTTTATTACTTTCACCCACCTACAGAGCTGCCCTGTGAGAGAGACCATCGTCTCCCTTAGCCTCTCAGGAGCAACCGGACACAGCTCTAGGAGCACCATTGTATTGTGTGATCATCATATACACTCATAGCAGGAGTAGAGGTTTTACCTCCATCGGAGGGCCTCGAACCTGGGTACGTCGCCGTGTCGCTCGTGCCCATACCCGCATCCGGATACCGCCGTGAGATCCCTCAGGAACCACTTCGATTAGCCACCCTATGGCATATGCCGTGACGATACCACGACATAGACGATGAGTATTACGAAGAATTCGGGAAAGAACCAAGGAACATCAGGTTGGGTGCGAGCACCGACGGACTCAATCCGTTTGGGAACCAAAGCAGCAAGCACAGCACCTGGCCCGTGTTTGTATGGATGTACAACCTCCCTCCATGGCTATGCCTGAAGAAGAAGTACATACACATGAGTATGCTAATCCAAGGGCCGACGCAGCCAGGGAGCGATATCAACCTGTATCTGGAGCTATTGAAGGAGGAGCTAGTCACTCTGTGGGAGGAAGGGATAGAAACTTGGGACGCCTACGGACAAGAAACTTTCCGTATGAAAGCCGCACTGTTGACGACGGTGCAGGACTATCTTGGATACGGATATATCGCGTGCCAGGTGTGCCACGGACACAAGGCATGTGTGAGGTGCATGGAAAAGACGCCATTTTTACAGCTGGGTAAGGATCCCGGGTCTTCAAAAACCGTCTACATGAGGCATCGAATGTGGCTTCCCAAGAATGACCCGTGGAGGAAGCGTGGAGACCTGTTCAATGGGAAGGATGAGGTCGAGGGACCTCCACCTAGGAGAAGCGGCGAAGAGATAGATACTCTGTTGAAAAACTGGAAAGACTGCCCTCCGGCGGGTAAGATAAAGATGCAGAAGCGGAAGAAAGGAGACAAGAGAAAGAAAAAGGAACCCGGGCCGCTCTTGGGGGTATGGAAAAGGAGGTCCGTGTTTTGGGACTTGCCGTACTGGAAGATCCTCGGTACGCCTCATAGCCTTGATGTCATGCATATCACGAAGAACGTGTGCGAGAGCTTGCTTGGCACTGTGCTCAACATGCCGGAGAGGACCAAAGACGGGTCGAAAGCAAGACACGACCTGATGGCCCTTGATATCAGAAAAGAGCTTCATTTCGCCCAGGTTGACCAGGAAACCGAGGAGGAGGAAACAGATGGTCGCAAACGCAAAAGGGTGGCCAAGCAGCGCGAAACTCCTCGCCCCTCCTGCTTCACTCTAAATCCTGATGAGCTCGAACAATTCTTCAAGTGCCTACTAGAAGTCAAATTTCCCCTAGGCTACGCGGGGCTGATACGCAGATGGCTGGACCCGACGAAAAAAATCTTCAGCGGGATGAAGTCTCATGACTGTCATGTCATGATGACGCAGATACTTCCGGTTGCTATCCGAGGGATAATGGAACCGCACGTTCGTGCGACGCTGACTGACCTGTGTAACGTCTTCGACGTCATCACTCGAAAGTCGATAACCGTCAAGAAACTCGGGAGGCTGCAGGAAGAGATCGTCACCATCCTATGCGAGATGGAGATGTACTTCCCGCCCGCATTCTTTGACATCATGGTCCATCTGCTGGTGCATATAGTGGACGATATCGAGGATCTTGGGCCCGCGTTCCTTCACAACATGATGGCGTTAGAAAGAATGAACGGCTTCATCAAAGGATACATTCGTAACAGGGCACATCCGGATGGAAGCATCGTCCAGGGCTTTCTCACCGAGGAGTGCATCTCTTTCTGCAAGAATTATTTAAACGAGGACGACCCACATCCGGTTGGATTGCCCGCTGTTAAGCTTCATGCACTAGCCACTTGAACCAAAAGTCCGAACTGATGGAAAGGGCTAGGCAATCTACTTGTACACTTCACAACACCCCCACTCGCGTGTGACGGGAGAAGAGAAAGTCAACACGTGAAAGAAGAAGAGAACACCGAAACAGCGGTGGCTAAAGAGGGGGGCAACAGCAATTTTTAGGCTTAATTGCGAAAACCATGTGAAAGCCAGGATTTGAACTTGAGACCTGGGGCTCTGATACCATGTTAAGCTTCATGCACTAGCCACTTGAACCAAAAGTCCGAACTGATGGAAAGGGCTAGGCAATCTACTTGTACACTTCACAACACCCGCCAACAAGCACCTCGGCAGATTCGAGGGAGTAGGCCACAACGCTGGCAGGAGGGAACTCGACGCGGATCAAGATGATAGGAGAACAGACTTTAACAGGGCCCACTTAGTAGCACTACGGCACATGAACGAGGTAGAGCCTTGGGTGGATCAGTACATAAACATGATCAAGAGCAGGGCTGACAAGCCGATGATGGAAGAAGAGGTATTTAGAGCGCACAACTCCTCTTTCGCGAGCTGGTTCAAAGACCAGAATGATGCCAATCTCCCACCAATGGCAAGCGGCGTAGACAAAATGATATTAGCCTTGTCTTGTGGGCCCGCCCCCAACCTCATGACTTATCAGAAATATGACATCAATGGTTACACATTCTCCACAGAGGAGAGAGACAACAGAAGCGACTATCAGAACTCGGGTGTGACGATGGAATCGTACACAGGTGAAGAGAAGAAAAGGTACTACGGAAGGATCGAGGAAATCTGGGAGCTCGACTACGTCGGGGAGAAGCTACCGATGTTTCGTGTCAGATGAGCTACGGACGTCACAAAAGAAGATGCGTATGTCACCACCATGCGACTGCCCCCCAAATCCAAGACCAAGAACCCCACCGCGCAAAATGAGCCTTGGGTATTGGCTAAGCACGTCGAGCAATGCTTCTTCATAACTGACCCGTCAAGGCCCAGCCGTGTTGTCGTAAGGAGAGAAAAAAGGGCCCTCGTCGGAATGGATGGAGTTGCCGACGAGCAAGACTTCGACGGCCTCGTCGGAGACCCAATGATGGAAGAACCCGATGAAGACGATAGAACCTACACACTAAGAAGAAGAAGGACGACGCTACCTAGGTCAAGTGTTCCTCCGTACACAAGGAGTCGCGACGATACCGGTGGGGTCACAAGGACCAAGCGGAAGGGACTTTGAAGTCATTTTTGTATTTATAATAATTATCCCTCGAACAACCATTTGTCCTTCTCAAGTGTATCCTAAATTTATGTCTTGGTTTTTTATCGGATATCCTCGAAAGGACTTTGAAGTCATTCAAGAATTAAAATCATCAATTTATGTCTCGCAATTTATCCTTCATTGCTTTATTTTATCGGATGTTGCCAAAGGACTTTACAATTTATCTAAATAACTAGAAACAATAAAAAAAGGTCTTAAGAAAAGAAAAAAAAGTTGCCAAAGGACTTTACAATTTATCTAAATAACTAGAAACAATAAAAAAAGGTCTTAAGAAAAGAAAAAAAAGGGTGCCTTTTTTGCACCCACAGGGATTCGAACCCTGGGTGCCTCGGCTATGCAGAAGAGTGGCACCGCTGTGCTAATGAGTTGGTTTTGATTAAAGTGCATGGTTTACACAACTAATGCTGTATCGCCAGCTGGGAAGGGAAAAAAATTATACCGCCGGCGAATTGGACGTTTCCGCCGGTGGAAACCACACATGGGCCCACCTGTTAGTGGCTTAAACTTACCGCCGGCGTTTAGGCCAAAACGCCGGGGGTAGGCATTCCACGACTTAGTCGTGTGTGGCCGTCGTTCCCCACACGGCCAAAAATCGCGAGCTAGCTCTTCCCTGCCGCCGTCGTCGACCTCTCCCCTGCCGCCGTCGATCCGCCGTCCCTGCCGCCGCCGATCCGCCTTCGTTGTCATCGTCGAGCCACCGTCGCTGCCGTCGCCCTCCACCGCAGGTGCGCCCCTCCCCTGCCTCCCTCTCTCCCTTGCCCCGTTCCTCGATCCGCCGTCGTTCCTCACCTCGACCCGTCGCCCTCCGTCGCAGCAGCGCCTCGCCCCGTCGCCCTCCGTCGCAGCAGCGCCTCGCCCCGTCGCCCTCCGTCGCAGCAGCGCCTCGCCCCGTCGCACCACCTCGCCCCGTCGCCCTCCTCTCCAGCAACCCCCTCTTCAGCTTCTCCCCGTCGCAAGGTTCGATTTTCTGCCTGGACTAGTTCATGCGAAATCATCAGTGCTGATGATTGTAAAATTTCAAAGCTCGAATAACTGAAACGCATACAGAGTTGCACAATTAACTGGATTTTTCTGTTCATACATGTTTTTAGATGAGATTTTTCATATTTCTTTTAACTATAATTGCAATAGAATTATTGTTGATGTCTGTTACTCTTGGATAGCTTCCCATGGGGTGAATCTTGATCCGGTACCTAGATAGAAGTTCAGGAACTCAACTGCAAAATCATCTCTTCTTACAGAAATTTTAGTGTACTTGCTAGTAATATTTATCATTTATGTTACCTAGCAATAAAATATATGCACTTATCACCAATAACAAATTGAAAAAAAAGGTCATGTGTGTCAAGGATACTTAAATTTTGGGAAGTACTGAGCCATGGTATGCAACAGAAGAGCAGCCTGACCCCAAGCAGCATTTATTTCATCCCACTCAACCTAAGGTCAGAGCAAAAGAGATTTGTGGCGTTAGTACACACGATAACTGTGTGTACTCCAAGTACAGATCGAATATAGCACAAGTGAAGCACAGATGACAGTGAATGAATCAATGATGTATCTTCCGTTTGCGTAGTTACCTGTACATTAGGGAGACGACCGAGACGAAAGTTGTTTATTGTTCCGATCACTCCATCATGTGAAATATAGAATGCATCATTGAGAACGTTTGTGCGCTTTAACAGTTCCAGGTGAACCTGTGAAACTTCTATCTTGGCCAAAACTGCATCTCTTTCTTCCTGAAAAGTGGAATTGGACATATGTTTTAGGCAATGACTCAAAGCATCAGGTGAAAATGTTGATAAACAGTTCAGATATAAAAAAGCATGCGCATACAGAAGGAAAGCAAAGTTACAATGTTCTTTTTGTTAAGTATGAAACATTGAAATGCAGATTCGGTGTATTACTTCATCATGGAGTAAGCAAGTGTTTTTGTGTTCTGTTTCCATACTGGACTTGCTTAGTTATTTTGTGCAACTTCTCTCTGTTGAACTCTAATGAATGGCAGAGCCCCTGCTTTTTGCTTGAAAAAACCATGTAAACCGTTTGGGCTTTTTAAGAGAGAACCAAGTGTTGCTCGTTGGCTAGAGGTGCAGGTGCACGTCCCAGCTTGCCTAGCTAGGTGATAAAACACTAGGCAATTAAACAAGGAGTACAAAGTAAACCATACACCTGGTTCAGTGATCTGGAAAAGATACATGTCTGATTGTACATAAGTTGGAATTTGCTAGTAGTAACTTTCGTGTCAATGACAGTGCGGCGTTTAGTTTAAACAACCCCCTATGTTTGTTCTGAATTTTTGAAGAGTATTGATCTCCTGGTGCATGCACTATTTTGTCCACAGAATTTTCATACATGTATTTGTTCTGTATTTACCCCCAATTGCAGCTACATGACTTGCTTCCTGAAACAGTATTGCATTGCATTCATACATTTGTTCTGAATTGTTTAGCACCTGAGTTGGCATTTCCTTGAGTGCAGTGGCTTATTTCCCTATATATGTTACTACTACTTGTGATTTTGTGAAGCATGATAATAATTCAATCGGCAGTGTGGTGTTTGGTGTGAATTGCACAGATAAAGTACATATTTGCTAGACCTGAGCATATGTCTGGAAGGAAAAGTTGTGTGAAATGTGTCTGCAGGTACATTGAGTGCCAATGTTTCGCCGGAATGTCGATTAACTTCCGTTCCGGCGAATTTCTGGCACTCCGGCATGACCATTTTTTAGCAAAGGTCATGCCGAATTTTTTGTTGGTATAGTTTAATAAGATACTGCTTCATCTGCATGTGTATGCTGCCTAATGCTGTCACATCTACATTTGTTAGCATGTTCCTAAAACACTACCTGTTTTCTTTCTCTGACTGATAGTAGTTCCAAATACATGGCAGAAGCACGTAGCTAGCGATGTCGTCTTCTGCAGACCCCAACGAAGACGTTGACGGGTCTTCTCAGCGGAAGTTGGATGAGCACTACAGGCTCATGGTCTCGGATCAGCTGGAGGAACTTCCAGGCAGCGATGACGGGTCCTCGGAGGAGGGGGATGATGAGATGGACAACGATGGTGAGGATGAGAGGGCCGCTGCCGACGAGACCACCGATAGTGGCGTTGCCGGGGGTAGCTCGGATACTACTACCGAGGCCAAGAGGAAACGGAAGCAGCGGCGCCCAAACAGGGTCGGCACCACTCGCGACATAATCACCGCGGTGGACGCCAAGACCGGTCTTCCTACTGAGCCCAAGCACGTGGCGAAGGGGTACGGCCTCCAACTGGGAGCAATCCTTCGGGACGTCGTCGACGTCAACGAGACGAAACTCCGAACCAAGAAGAAGCAGCATCTGCAGGCCCAACTCCTTGCGCGGCTGCACGCACGGTATGAGTTCCCTGTGGAATACAGGAACGAGGATCCCAAGGATAACATCGTGAACATACGAGTCCTCTCTAAGTTCTCCAAGAACCTCAGCGGTTATAAAACCATGCTGAGGGGGATGCTTGGTGACAATGAGACTTGGGAAGAGATCCAGCGCCACTTCCCGCGGATGACGCTGGAGCAGTATAATAAATTCTTGGAAAACGAGGAGCTCGAGTACACCAAACGACAATCGACCTGGGGGAAGGAGCTGGCGGATAAGAACATCGGTCACCACAATCTCGGTTGCCGTGGCTTCGAAGGCAAGCAGCCGGTATGGGACAAGGAGGACCAGGCCTACATAAATGCTGGCCTCGAGCGCCCTTTTGCCAAGTACAAAGACCCACTCTTCAGGGCATATCTTAGGTCCCGATACCATCGAGAATTGGGTGGGAAACGTGTCACGAAACCTGATGTGGTGGTGGGAGTTGAGTTGGTCGCCGACGCGAAGGTGATGGCACTAGAGAAAGTAGTGGTAAGCAATTTACCAGCTTATTAATTTGATACTGCTCACCAAGTCCATTACATTCTAAAATTGTTCATGTTACTTCTGGCAGTTGACGGAACAAGCAGCCGCCGAATCAGCTGGCTCCTCGTCCCAGACGTCGACGGGCATAGTCCCGTGGGACACGCCTTTTATCAGGGGTCTGAACACCGTGAAGGCGCGACCGCTTTTGGACAAGCCCCACCGTGTCCCCGGCGCCGGAGGAGGTCACAAGCTTGCCGACTATGGCTTGGACGTGCCCGCAAGCACTAAGGAGTCGCGGCAGGCGCAGAAGGACCGGGAGCACGAGGCTCTTCTGAAAAAGGTGGCCGACTTGGAAACAACCATGGAGCAACACGTCAGTGCCGAGGTTCAGCAACGAGTCAGTGCCGAGGTTCAGCAACGCGTCAGTGCCGAGGTTGCTAGCAAGGTCGATGACGCGGTGGCCACCAGGGTCAATGAAATCATCCCTGATCTTGTGTTGTCGATGAAGAATTACTTCGCCGGCGGCCAAAAGGGACCGATGCCGGTTATCAGCCTAGGCGCCAGCAACTCGGACAACCGGCCTCCAACTAGACACGCTCAATGCACACCCAACTTGGTGACTCCACCCGCCGGCAATGTCGGCGCTAGAGAGGATTCGCCGGACCTGGGGGCCACAAGACTAGCCCCTCGCTCACCTGCACGCACGGCCTCGGTCCTTCAACGCGAGCCGAGCTCGACGCCCTCACGGTAATTAATTTAGTCTCTCAAGCTCTACAAATTAGTTACTTTGTCGTCGCCCCTCTCTGACCTACACATGTTTTCACAGGAGAACGCGACTCCTTGCACCTTGCTACTGAATGTGGACAACAATTTGAAGGCTGTAGCGAGCGGCAGTGTCATCCTGCCAACACAGTGGATTTTCCACTGCGTCAGGATGGATGATAGCGTGAGCCGGGTTCGCGTGAACCGGTCGTTACCGGGATGCCAAGACCTCCATCCTCCTTATCAACCCCCGGAAATGGAAACCCCGCTCACTCTCGGGGACCTCAAGAATCACATCCTTCTATGGCCAAAAGCCCTAATTCGGCTGAACACCGCCGCCTCAGGTTCGGAGGCAAGCTATGGCATGGTCACTCCTCAGGATGCGACGGCTGCCCCGAGTCCTCCATCGGCTGGTGGTCCTTTTGGGCCCGATAGCCAGCCCGACAGTCAGCCCGAGAGTCAGCACGGCAACGCGTTGGACATCGATCAAGCTCCAATCGATACGTTCATCGCTGAGATGGAGGGCGACGGGGTTTCTCCTTACAAGCCACCCGCCGATCGTACGCTAAAGAATAAGTTGTTCCTTTCACAAGAAACTCCCGAGCAGGAAGACCCTACCGCCTTCACCGCTCCACCCCGAGTTGGGCTTACCCCGAGGACACTCCTTGGTGCGACCACGGAGGGTATGAAACAAAACGCCACTCCCAGTTGCAGTAAGAAGAAGGCCAGGAAGCGGAAGAAGTCCGGAGATGTTGCCGCAAGCAAGAAAGTGGTTAATGACAAGTTGCCGACCCCGTGGAGGAAGATGCATCACCTAGGCCAGCCTATGCTGCCGGCACACATTGTCCAGCAGGTGACGCACGATATGAGGAGCTTGCATGATGCTGTTCTAATGAAGGAGGACCTACTTCTTCGAGATAGAAGTCCCTCGTACCCGGTTTTGACGGCCAAGGTGCCCAGTGGCTTTGGCTTTGTCACCACATACCCTGCGGACTTGATGTTCATTCGATATGAAGACATCTTCAGGCTCTTGAACATGCAACAGCTCGACCGAAACTTGGTCCGCCTCCTATCGCTCAGCGTGGCGCACGATATCGCCATGGAGAACACAGCGGACATCGCTATCATGGACCCCTTCTACATGACTCCAACTGTCGTCCAGAACGAACAAGCGTTTCTGGCGAAGTACATCAAGGATTTCTTGGTGTTAAACAAGGATAAGAAATGCTTTGCCATACCATATTTCCGCGAGTAAGTATTTGGTTACTAGAGTACCCTCTATTACATTCTTTCATGAATTTCCTTCATAGTTGATCGAGTATGATGGTTTATTTCCATTTTGCGCAGATTCAAGTACTGCACCCTCCTCCTCTTTCACCCGTATCATTCACATGTCAGTTACCTCGACTCCGGGCTTGATCCGGACAAGGACTTCACCGACCTTAAGTCTACACTTGATAAATCCCTCATCGGCTTCATAGCCGAGGTTGGCATCGACAAAATCAGGCATGAGAAGAAAGTGAAAGGTTGCTATGTGTGCAACCACATAACCAAGTTCCCCTGCCTCAAGCAATCGGCGCATGACAATGGGATGGAGGCCTGGTTTGCCATCCTACAGATGAGGTCGATCGTAAGGTCTCAGAACGATCTCTTGTTGCCATCCAGTCTTCAGCGGATGTTCGTGAACATGGCGTACACCACCGATGAAAACGTGAGAGCCGAGTTCCGTGCCATCCAGCGGACCATTTGCACAATACTCTGGAGGGATGTCTGCGGTAATGGTGGCTTGTTCCACTATGGTCCCGCACTTTCTAAGGCCGAGATAGAAGGCCGATTAGAAGATGGATGTGACGACAGAACATTCAACACGCTCGAGGGAATCCGTCCCTTCCCGCCGAAGCCGACTTGACTCAAACACTTTTGTCCTTTGCAAATGTTAGTCATAAAATTACCATGCTTTTTCTTTGCACTACTCTATGTTATATCTCTCTCTACTAATGTACTAACAACTTTCATTTCTTTTTCTGTGTTTGCATAGATGACGTACTATGTCGTCTATCACGGCAGGGTTCCTGGAGTCTACGAGGACTGGGAAGACTGTAGGAGGCAGGTCCACCGTTTCAGCGGCAACAGCTACAAGGGGTACACCACTTTGGAGGAGGCGGAAACTCGATACGCCAACTTTCGAGCGGGACAGAGGAGGGAGATGTGGAGGACCCCTTTCATCGTGATGATTCTTGCCGCCACCGTCTCTCTAGTTTATTATGTCATTGTTGTTTAGCTAGGTCATCGACACTGGACTTATATGTATTTCTGTAACATGTGCTACTTCGAGTTTGAACCATATGGTCAACTATCTAGTATCTAAACTTGTGTTATTAATGCATGCATGTTATGAATATTTGGGACTTTCTATATAACTGTGTATTCTGTGTGTATTCTGTGTATTCTGTGTATTCTGGTATACTGTGTATTCTGTGTGTATTCTGGTGTATATTTTGAGTTTTATTTTTTTAATCCTGTAATCAATACCACCGGCGCCCCTAATTGTACCCCTGGCGAAATTGAAATCGCCAGCGCTGCAGCAGATTACCCCCGGCGAATTTGCAAACCGCCTGTGCTAAGTCATTACCGCCGGCGATTCGGGGAAAGCGCCGGGGATAACGGCAGTTACCACCGGCGATTTGGAAAACGCCGGCGATAAGACATTACCACCGGCGAGGTAATCGCCGGCGAATGCGTAAACGCCGGCGGTAAGGCATTTTGGGACGCCGGCGGTAAGGCATTTCCTAGTAGTGTTAGGGTCTGTACACATGCCATAACTCGTATGGTTTCATTTCAACGGATCATGATGATGCTCTTTTTAGTGTAAAAGTGGTAGTCACTAAAGCATAATCCACAAAAATATAATGGCATTAATATTTTATCTCATCATTGACCCAACAAGGTTTGGATACATCTCTTGGATACTTCATCATCACTATGATACTCCAATAAACGTGAGTTGCAGAACAATTTCATAACTCTCTTAGATGTTCACTAAAAAAACCTGTAATTCAAATATTTCCACCATGATCCAATCATAGATATTTGACTTTTCTATTACGATGATTTCTATTTCATGCTGAAAATTATTTGAATCCATTCAAATGTTTCAAACTTCTTCCTTATCGAATATATCCACATATATATACTCAATTCATTGTTGGAAGTTTTCATGAAGTAGAAGAATCTCCCGCACACAACTATGCCTAGTGAACCACATACATCATTATGTATGTTTTCACTAAGTTAGTTGCCCGTTTCAACTCTTGGCCTATGAACTGTATTTTAATCATTCTCTTTAGAAAAGATTTGCAAGCGCCAAATGATTCAAAAATCAAATGACTCCAAAAATCCATTTGCATGGAGTTCCTTCATGCGTTCCTTTCTAACATGACCTAAATGGCGGTTCCACAAATAAGTGGAATTCAAATCATTGGCCTTATGGCATTTTAGCGTCAGTGTTATGTATGTGTGTTTCACCATTAAGATTTATAATAACTTATCCATCGTAAATGGAGTAATGTCATAATTTGAACAACTCATTGTTTTCATTTGACCAGAGCAAAATAACAATTATTAAGTTCTTTATTATAAATTCTAAGGGCTAGATAGAATGCTAACGACGAACATAATAACACTTTATTTTGTTCTAGATGTGCATTCCTATCATATTCCTTGTCAGTCACTTAGGCCATTGTATTCTTGTATTGCGTTGTTTTGTATGACATTTCATACCAACCAATATGGTACAAATACCCAAGAATTTCATTGTGTGACCTAACTAGGAATTCAACCATAACATGTATATCATTTAAATACACCTAAGCTAGACTTTCTAGTCTTTTCTTTCTTTCTGCCAATAATCTTTTGTAGTTTCTCTTTTAGCTTTCCTCATTATTCAGAAAAACACTTCAACATCAATAACTTCTAGGTTTGTTGGTCAAATACCAATAACCTTGAGGTTCTTACTTTGTAGTTGATCATCATATGACAAGTGTTTCGGATTTCACTATTAGTAACTTTGTAATATGATGAACAATTTCACTCATAATTTTATCCATTGTATCATGATGACTTTCTGAGACCATGTCTGTACATGCTAGGCTCATAAAGTTTAACCTTAGTATTTGCATGTGCAAATCTGGCTTGCTCCCGTTGTATGCACACGTAGAATCTATAACACCCGATCATCACGTGATGCTTCGAAACGACGAGTCTTAGCAACGGTGCATACTAAGGATGATAACTTCATGGATATGCGAATATTATTAGTGCCCCAATAGTTGGAGGATTGTGACGCCCATCGTCTTCAACCTTCATACATTCCCATAAAACTTATGAGTTTATGTAGTCTCACCAAATTTATATTCTATCATCTTGCAATAAGGTCTTAGATATCACATATATCTCATACCTTGATTATTTCTGAAAACTAAATTTTCAGCTCCTTACTTTTCAAATAGATTTGAACTTCAAGTTTCACGGAGACAAGATAACTTTAGGTACTAATTGAAACCATAGCTCTTTGAATCAACAATGTGAGGTTTACTAAAAGTTTGCAATAGGACTTAATCAATTCTTGATTCTTTAACAATACGGTACCAATCCGTAAAGTTCCTTGTCAGATTTTAATAGTATTTCTATCTCAATAACAAGACTAGCGCATGGTAGAAAACGGATGCCAATACTACAAAATTAATTCAAAATACAACTCAGACTATGTTTATGATAATTAGTTCATGTTTTAATCTAATTACTAATGAACTCCCACTTAATACAACATCCCTCATAGTTGTTAAGTGGTACACGATCCAAATCCACTACACCAAAACCGATCATCACGTGAGATGATGTAGCTTCAATGGTGAACATCAACATGTTGATCATATCATCCATATGACTCGTGTTCAACCTTTCGGTTTCCGTTGTCCCGAGGCCATGTATGTACATGCTAGGCTCGTCAAGCAAACCCAAGTATTCCGCGTGTGCAACATGGCTTACACCCGTTGTATGTGAACGTTGAGTCTATCACATCCGATCATCACGAGATGCTTCGAAACGACGAACTGTACAACGGTGCATACGAGGGGAGAACACTTTATTATCTTGATATTAATGTGAGGGATCATCTTATAATGCTACCGTCGCGTTCTAAGCAAAATAAGATGCATAAAGGATTAACATCACATGCAATTCATATGTGATATGATATGGCCCTTTTGTCTTTGCGCCTTCGATCTTCATCTCCAAAGCACGGACATGATCTCCATCATCAACGGGCATGATCTCCATCATCGTCGGCGTGGCGTCAAGGTTCATGGCGCCGTCTTCATGGTTGTTCACCTCATGTAGTAACTATTACAACTACTTTGAAATACTACTCAACATGAAATTTAAAGACAACCATAAGGCTCCTGCCGGTTGCCACAATACAATAATGATCATCTCATACATATTCATCATCACATTATGGCCATATCACATCACCAAACCCTGCAAAAACAAGTTAGACGTCTCTAATTTGGTTTGCATATTTTACGTGGTTTAGGGTTTTCGAGTAAGATCTAATCTACCTACGAACATGAACCACAACGGTGATACTAGTGTTGTCAATAGAAGAGTAAATTGAATCTTCACTATAGTAGGAGAGACAGACACCCGCAAAGCCTCTTATGCAATACAAGTTGCATGTCGAACAAGGAACAAGTCTCATGAACGCGGTCATGTAAAGTTAGTCCGAGCCGCTTCATCCTACTATGCCACAAAGACGCAAAGTACTCAAACTAAAGACAACAAGAGCATCAACGCCCACAAAACCATTGTGTTCTACTCGTGCAACCATCTATGCATAGACACGGCTCTGATACCACTGTAGGGATTCGTTGCATAGAAAACAAAAAATTTCCTACCGCGAGAACGCAATCCAAGCCAAGATGCAATCTAGAAGATGGGAGCAACGAGGGGATGATCAAGACTCACCCTTGAAGATTTCAAAAGCCTATAAGAGTAGGCTCTTATTGCTGCGGTAGACGATCACTTGCCGCTTGCAAAAGCGCGTAGAAGATCTTGATCACGGTGCCACGATCGGGCAGCACCTCCGTACTCGGTCACACGTTCGGTGTTGATGACGACATCCTTCTCCCCGTTCCAGCGGGCAGCGGAAGTAGTAGATCCTCCTTGTAATCCCGGCAGCACGACGGCGTGGTGGCGGTGTCGATGGAGATCTCCGGCGGAGCTTCGCTAAGCATATGCGGGAGAAGTAGTGGAGGAGGGGTGCTAGGGTTTGGGGAGAGGGGGTGCCATGGGAGCCGACCTCAAGGGGGCAGGGGTGGTGCGGCCAAGCCATGGGCTGCCCCCTCCCTCTCCTCCTCATTATATAGGTGGAACCCCAAGGGTTTGCCCAAAGTCTTCGAATAAGACCCCAACAGAAAAACTGCCTTATGGACGAAACCTAGAGGGACAGGGACTCTCCCCTTCCCCCTTTTCATGGACTCCACCCTCCCACTTGGTTGGCTGGTTAGGGTTTGTGGAGTCCCTCCGGGACTCCTCCTTCCATAGTGATTTTATTCCGGATAATTCTAGAAACCACCTTCCATAAATTCACCGGATCATTTCCTAAACTAGGAAAGTGACTTCCTATATATGAATCTTATTCTCCGGACCATTCCGGAACTCCTCGTGATGTCCTGGATCCCATCCGAGACTCCGAACAAAACTTCGAACTCCATTCCATATTCCATATCTACTTAAAACGACATCAAACCTTAAGTGTGTCACCCTACGGTTCGCGAACTATGTAGACATGGTTGAGACTTCTCTCCGACCAATAACCAATAGCGGGATCTGGAGATCCATAATGGCTCCCACATATTCAACGATGACTTAGTGATCGAATGAACCATACACATACGATACCAATTCCCTTTGTCACGCGATATTTTACTTGTCCGAGGTTTGATCATCGGTATCTCTATACCTTGTTCAACCTCGTATCATGACAAGTACTCTTTACTCGTACCGTGGTATGTGGTCTCTTATGAACCATTCATATGCTTGCAAGACATTAGACGACATTCCACCGAGAGGGCCCAGAGTATATCTATCCGTCATCGGGATGGACAAATCCCACTGTTGATCCATATGTCTCAACTCATACTTTCCGGATACTTAATCCCACCTTTATAACCACCCATTTACGCAGTGGCGTTTGATGTAATCAAAGTACCTTTCCGGTATAAGTGATTTACATGATCTCATGGTCATAAGGACTAGGTAAGTATGTATCGAAAGCTTATAGCAAATAACTTAATGACGTGATATTATGCTACGCTTAATTGGGTGTGTCCATTACATCATTCATACAATGATATAACCTTGTTATTAATAACATCCAATGTTCATGATATGAAACTAATCATCCATTAATCAACAAGCTAGTTTAAGAGGCATACTAGGGACTCTTTGTTGTTCACATAACACACATGTATCAATGTTTCGGTTAATACAATTATAGCATGGTATGTAAACATTATCATAAACACAAAGATATATTATAATAACCATTTTATTATTGCCTCTTGGGCATATCTCCAACAAACACAACCAGCATTACTCACTGGCTTGATGTCCATTACAAAGAGGAAAGAATAGCAAATATGACTTCTTTGGGCCAGGTCATATGTCACTCATGTGCTACTAGGTATAGGATGATGGAGAAGAACATATGAGTCAGTTATTAGTGACAGACAAAACAACATTTAGGTTACCCAATTTCTCTCACTTTTATTTACCAGATAACATCAGCGAGGCCACCAGCATACATAATGCAGCATCGGTATAAAGTGGATAGAGAGCATCACAAGCTCTGGTCTAGCTTTAACATATATATATATATGTAGTAAGGTTCTATGCAGCAGCCTGGCACTCTGGATTGTACATAAAGATAGCTTCATATCTCAACTAAAAGACAATCAGACCATATAAAAATTTGAATATCATTGAGCCCTACGATTAGGATATAATAGTGCAAACAGAGAAGTTGCCAATGCACAATAATGCAAAATGATGCAAATGCTATACTTGAATTCACAATTCACCCTATTCTAGTAAAATTATAATCGAAACCACCACACATGATGAGCTCAACCGAAATATTCTTGGTTGCTCACTATGTATCTCAACATAACTGTTATTAGTTCAAAGAAGTATATGTTGCACTCCCACACAACACAGAAGGAAACAACCAGAAACGTATCTAAACTCACAGGCTGCCGGCCCTAGCAACCAGAGCTATCTCTCTTGGCCAGCTCCATTTCTCCCCTGAAATACAAAAACACAACGAAAGAGAAAGTAATTTTTATTAAAAGAAGGAATTACTAAAACTAGAAAACAATTTCCAATTCTGACAACAATCAGGGAGCAAGTACACAACTAATTCCTTCTAAGTTGACCCGATGCACTATGAAGAGAAAAACCAAGTATCCAACCGATTGTAGCTCACCTATGTGAGCCAGGATACGTAATTTCCTCATGACACCGTGTTCTCACAATCAGACGCCATGTTAATCTATCCATTTGCTACTCTCATTCAGAGATGGTCTCCTAGATTTGTTCTAACATTTAGACATGAAACTGGAACAAGCACTTGGTATTTTCTTCTGAAAACGTAGAGATGGTACACAAGAAATTCTCAAGTCAATGTATCATTCCATACTACCTCGCATATTTTTTAAGGGATAATAGATGTAACTATTTGCAAAATTAGTTTAACACGGTGAACTAGTTCGTGTATGACACGATCATGTCTACAAGCAGTATAAAAACTTTCCCAGGTTGCATCACATCTAACACTTGTCATCCATAAACAAACTACTAGTACAAATAGGACAATATCAAATTCAAAGCATGCATATGACATCAAGCAAATAAACTCCGACGGGATACACCTAAGCACGCACTTTTGCAATACCACGTACACAATTTGAATCTACTGTGGTTTCATTGTCAACTGGAAAAAAGTGACTTCTCAACTAATTTGGAAAACATGACGCTCATTATTCGGATCAACTATGGAGAGCAGGGACACAAAAGTAATAACACAGTGAACAAGCAAGTACAAAGAAGTATCTTTCTAGCACTACCAGCCCACTAAGCCCAAGGTGTTTCACATCCAACACACAACCAATATGAAAGCCATCATAAGTAAGATCCTCATGACACAGAGTGTTCCTCTAAACCCATCCCCATCTACGGATTAGCATCATCGCCCCCACATGCACAAAAAAGACAATACTTCACCTCAGAGTTCATATATTTCTCATAACATTCTCTTTGACATCATCTTCTTTTTGATGGGACGCACCTTCGGGTTTGCTTGGTGCTAGGCAAAGAAAGTCTGTATATCTGAAGAGAGCAAAGCATCTGTATATCTGACACACCACAGTCATATCATAATTCTTTACAAGCAAGAAATAAGTTGAAAATTCATTCAAAATTCTGTACCGAGAACATCACATATTCCATTCCATTCATACTCATGAACAGACAACACAAAGAATCAATCATGCTTATTATAAAAGATAGCATCTAGTTCCCAATTCACAACAAATAAACAAAAAGTCACCCTAGTCCACTTAGCTAATGTCCCAACAACAACAAAAATATATCAGAGAAGATAACTTGCAACTGCTACCGTAGTCCACTTGGTTAAAGTCCAAACAAGTAGCTCAACAGCAGATAGGTAACCAATTTGATAAATTTACAACACAAATATAGGTAAACACCAAATCATCCATCATGAGACCGATACGTGCAAGGTGGTTCACAACGTGTATAAGACTATGTGCACCTCATAGATGCAACACAATCATTCTAGTTACAGTGCAAAACATTTTTTTAACAACACCTATAGATTATTTGGCTGGGCTGCACTAGTGGCTTCGAGATGTATGATGCAAAACAATCATTCTAGTTCATGTTTCAAAACATTTAGTTAAACTAATCCACGCCTTCCATGACTCGGCTCAAATTCGCACTTAAATACACCTAATGACCACCCTAATCTACATCCAGACTTTGCAAAGAGATCACACTAATCTTAAGCACATTCATTCAACACTTCTTGTCCAACACCAGGACTTGAACAAAAAGGCTAACTACAGCAAGAAAGAGTAGCACAAAATAAATATGGGAATTTTTTCAGTTAAAAACTGTGCCATAACCTCTAGGTGGCTGAATGCCACCATCCGGTAAGGATCCTAATCAACAAAGAAAGATGACAGTTATTTGTATAAACTATGTTTCTCCACTACGAAGTGGGTTATAGGGAACACACACAACAAAGAAAGATAGGCAGTACAAATTACAGTGAGGATGTCATCCATACTGGCCCCCATTCCTCGAGGTTATGCACTAGAGGATGCACCTCTAGTTGAGAGGCTTGATTGCTCCTTCTTTAGCGCTTGCGCTCCTGGACAACACCGTCGCGGGAGAGGACTTGATCACTGGAAACTTCTCATCCAGATCATGTCCATGCGTTTGAGCAGCCTCGTCACCATCATCTGCACCAGCAAATCATTCAACTCGATTAGATGGTTATTTAAGGAGAAATGCAAGTTAAAAATAAAATCACAACTGAGCAAAGGAAACCAGTTCACTATTGCACAACCCATACACAGGACTATGATTCCTATGCAGGGATATAGCGAATAAATCTATACTTCAAGAGAAAACGCTACTACCATAAGGAATATCTAAATTTAACCATCACCATATTTCTATATACACACAGCGGTGTTAGCAACACCCAGATCATGTCAAGAGCTAGCAATAGAATCAAAAGTCCATAATCCTAAACATCAACCAAAGAATGGCGTATGGTGAATACCACTTGAGATTCCAGCCACTATTATAGTTCCTACTTAGATGGAAAGATAAAATATATGCCGAACAATACAAAAACGAATTAATGCAAATTATTCATGTCAGCACAATTTCCAAAATTATGCACACTTATACGGTTATTTTAGCTTTTAATAATTTGCATAGGTATTTGAGTTTTTTTGCATCTCGGTCTGAGTCAATATCTAACTAATGTGTGGTCATCTACAAGACATGAAAAGGCGCCAATAAGAAAAAAAGAACATGTGAGAGGGAGAAGGAACAAATAATTCTAAGCATCGTAAGAGAGTGGCCAATAATTAAGGAGTTCAAACTTTTAATCTTGACCATCCAAAAATAATAATTTTAGGAGTTGATAGTTATACATGCAATGACAGAAGGTTATCCATACTTGCTACTTATTTTATTTGCTCGAGGAGAGGAACCACGCATGTATGATGAAACCATGCATGAAGGTATGATGCCAAAACAATGCAACTGATTTCGACTGTAGCTTTGGATGGAACCATGTTATGATGCCGAATTGCAGATGATGATCAACTGACCTCGCTCCAGAACGCCTGCTACACTGCCCGGATTGACCTTCTCACATACAAGTCTGCCAGTGAGGAGGCCCATAGAACACAGTAAGCTGCATTGGCAGTAATTAAAAGGTTTGTAATAGGCTCAATCTGTTATCACCAGAATTTGACCGAGCCAGAGGTGGGCCGCGATCAAGATAAAATTGAAGAATATACATGGAAGAATTACGTGAATCGGCCTGTTATGCTGAGTTTGGGCTAGTTTGCCTTTGTATCTGTAACATATTAGGATACGTGACGGTTAGTTGGAATTTTACCCGTGCACGGTTGGGTGCACGTCTAAGTTAGAAAGTCCCCTGGACTATAAATATGTATCTAGGGTTTATGGAATAAACAACAACCAACGTTCAACCAAACAAATCAATCTCGGCGCATCGCCAACTCCTTCGTCTCGAGGGTTTCTACCGGTAAGCGACATGCTGCCTAAATCGCATCTTGCGATCTAGGCAGCACAAGCTCCACGTTGTTCATGCGTTGCTCGTACTGAAGCCTTGTTGATGGCGAGCAACGTAGTTATCATAGATGTGTTAGGGTTAGCATAGTTCTTCGCGTAACATGCTATCGTAGTGCAACCCTTGCATGTCTAGCCGCCCTCACACCTATCTTAGGTGTGGGGGCGGCACCCCGCTTGATCATTATTTAGTAGATCTGATCCGTTACGATTGCTCCTTGTTCTACAAGGATTAGTTTAATATCTGCAATAGTTAGGCCTTACAAAGGGGGGGAGGATCCAGCGGCACGTAGGGTGTCGTTCGCTAGTCCTAAACAGGATGTTCCGGGGATCAACTTCGTGTTGGTTTTTAGGCCTTGTTTAGGATCGGCTTACGATCACCGTGCGTGGCCGCGAGGCCCAACCTGGAGTAGGATGATCCGATTATGCGGTGAAAACCCTAAATTGTCGTAGATCTAATTAGCTTTATCTTGATCAAGAAGGACCACCATATATTCGTGCACCCCGTACGAATCATGGGTGGATCGGCTCCTTGAGCCGATTCACAGGATAACCTGAGAGCCGATCGAGGCTCGTATTTAATGTTTACGTGTATGCCATGCAGGAAACTAAGCGAGGCATCTCCATCACCTTCCTGACCAGGTATAGGTCAGGTGGCACGCCCTTGCATCAGCATCGGACGTGTGACCAGAAGGCTTTGCGGGCCGTCGCTCGGAGGGACCTCAGCCAGCCGCAGCTCTAGGTTGTTCCCGGCTCTACGGTGTTGCCCGTCGCTGCCCGCCGGTGGGTTTCTGACGACAACACATTCTGGCACGCCCGGTGGGACAAGCTTCTACATCAACCACATCGCCATCTACATCTGGGATGGCGGACGGCACGCCAGTCACCTACGAGGAGCTGCCCGACGAGCTCAAGAAGAGGTATGACGAGATCAAAGTCACCCTCGAAGCCGACCTCATCGGCTCTTTTCAGAGAACCCGTTCACATGGCATCAGATGGAAGGGGTTCTCACCGCAAGGTGCACTCGATGGGATAGACCTCTCTGCCCCGTCGGAGGAACGCACCAGGTCCCTGCGGCAGGAGATCAACTACTTGGTGGCTCACTCGCTACACCGTCACTCTGAGAACCTGGTCAACACGTTGGAGCGTGTCGCTCTTCGCGTGATCCAGGAGATCATGAGGCACCAGTACTCGCCGTCAGGACCAGCTCTCGGGACGCATCAAGGAGAGTTGCCACTCCAGTCCCGTCCACCGCTGCCATTTGCGTTGGCAGCACCAGAAGTGCCGGCTACACCGGCATTCGTCGTCTACAAGATCGGTGGTGACCCTAGTGACTACCAGTTCTTGCCCGAGGCGCCTAAGGAGATCCCTCACGGGTACACGTGCACGTATGTGCCAGATTGTGGCAACTGGGCACTCACAAACCAGGCCACAACATCAGGGACTTCTGGGAAAACAGGAGGGACGTCAGCGACAGAGCTTGAGAAGCAGACGTGGCTAACTAAGTACGCCACCCCGACGAACCTCCAGAGCTCAGCTCCTGCAGTTGGCTCAGAGCTGGAAAAGCAAACATGGCTGGCTAAGTACGCCACCCCGGCGAATCTTCAGAGTTCAACTCCTGCAGCCAGCACAGCGGATCAGATCAGTACCATACTGAGAGACCAGTTCGGCATGGTGCCGAAAAGGAGGGCCATCGGCTATTCCAAGCCGTACCCCGACGACTACGAGATGATCCCGCTGCCACCTAAATATCGGCTCCCTGATTTCTCCAAATTCAGTGGATCAGATGGTTCCAGCTCCATCGAGC
Organism: Lolium perenne; assembly: GCF_019359855.2. Classification (NCBI taxonomy): domain Eukaryota; kingdom Viridiplantae; phylum Streptophyta; class Magnoliopsida; order Poales; family Poaceae; genus Lolium; species Lolium perenne. Next base: position 209,208,839 of record NC_067245.2, on the reverse strand, counting down.
ACGTGGGCCGATATTTGGCGCAACTAGGACCGGCTTCAGTGTCGGATCAACTACGCGTGAGGCTCTTCTCACAGTCCCTCACGGGATCGGCTTTCGGATGGTACACCTCTTTGCCACCAGACTCCATCCGGACTTGGAAGCAGTTGGAAGAGCAGTTCCATATGCAGTACCATTCAGAGGCTTCCGAGTCTGGCATTGCCGATCTAGCACAACTACGTCAGAAGCGCGGAGAAACTGTGACAGAATACATCCAGCGCTTCAGGAATCTTAGGAACCGATGTTATTCGGTTCGTATAACTGAAAAAGAAGCAGTCGAGTTGGCAGTAGCAGGCCTTGCAACACAGCTCAAGGACATGGCCTCCCAAGCAGATTATCCCTCATTGGCGCACATGGTTCAGAAACTATCGGCATATGAACAGCGCCACCCGGACCTGTACCAAGACAAGTTCAAGCGTGCAGTAGTCCTGGTCGATGCAGAGGAAGACGAAGTTCCTGCGGGAGACCAAGAGGTAGCAGTGGCTGAATGGACTCGGGGAGGAACCCCCGTGTCCTGCAAATGGGTAAAGCCACCAGGCCCACCCAGGGGATTTGATTTTGACGTGACCAAGACTGAGCAAATCTTCGACCTCCTGCTCAAGGAGAAACAGTTGACGATTCCTGAAGGTCTCAAATTCCCCACGGTGCAAGAGCTGAACGGAAAGCCATACTGCAAATGGCACAACTCGCTCTCCCATGCCACCAACGACTGCAGGGTATGGCGTCAGCACATCCAAGCGGCGATAGAAAAAGGGCGTCTAATTTTCAACCAGTACGCCATGAAGGTCGACACCCAGCCCTTCCCCGCCGTTAACATGGTAGACTGCACTTACCCTGAAGGTTGCCAGCCAGGATCCTCGTTCAGCATCAACATGGTAGGACCTGGGAACCACTCTGGCAAAGATGGAGACGAGGGCAGCTCCTCTCGTAGCAAGGACACAGAGGAGGCCGCTCCACGCGATCGGCTCCATCATGATGGCACGCGCTACGTCACAGAGGGAGAGGTGAAGAACATAAGATATCAGCGACCCCTCTCCGATCACCTCCTCAACAAGTATGTAAGTCAGTATGACCAACGCCGACGGTCCAGCTATGATGATGAAGGAGATCGTCTGGCTAGAGAAGCCAGAAGACATCGTCGGCACGATCGCGATGAGGAGGAGCACGAGCGCCATGCCACGGAAAAATCAAGGGAGCAAGATGACAACGCCAGGCACTGGGACTGCCCCTTCTTCAGACACTGCTGGGATTCAGGAATGAGCCGATTGCCCACAATCGGCAATTGCCCAGAATGTAACCAGAAGAAGAAGGAGGCGGCCAATGTGTCTGTGTTCAAGCGGTTAGGGCCTCTCCCGCCACAAAGCAAACGCGCTGAGTCACCTCGTTGGGCAGATCTCGAGGATTCAGAAGACGAGGGACAAGAAGAAGAAGAAGAAGACAGGTACCACCGTCCAAGGTGGTGCCCTGATGGACTCAGCCGTTCACAAAAGCGCAGGGTTCAGCGATTGCGCGGTCTGGAGGAAGCCGAAAGGTTATACTTGCATACGCTAAGGAAGGCACGACCTGATCTGGCTGCGAAAGTTCAGCGAACCCTGGATGAAGAGGGTCGTCCACGAAAAATGGAGTGGCGCCCCAAGCAAAGGAGAGCCGATGATGAAGCATCGGCTGGTACAAACATGGTGTTCATCCTCCCTTCGGAGTTCAGTGCTCCAGGATTAGACGAGGTACCCGTGGCACAACTTGACTGCGGCCCACGGCCGGTTATCTTTGAGAAGCCACGAGAAAAGAGCTACAGACATCTGAAGGCCTTGTATTTGCGAGGTTATATCGATGGGAGGCCTGTAAATAAGATGCTGGTGGACACCGGAGCGGCAGTCAACATCATGCCGTACTCTATGCTACGTCGGCTGGGACGCTCTAGCTCAGATCTAATCAAGACCAACGTGACATTGAGCGATTTCAACGGCCAAGCGTCTGACGCACAAGGTGTTCTGAACGTGGATCTGACCGTAGGAAGGAAACCTATCCCTACAACGTTCTTCATCGTCGATAGCACGAGCACTTATGCTGTTCTGCTAGGAAGAGATTGGATCCACGCCAACTGCTGTATTCCCTCCACGATGCACCAATGCATAATACAGTGGGATGGAGATGAGGTAGAAGTCGTCCAGGCCGACGATTCAGCCGAAATTTCAACGGCTGGCATGAACGCATGGGAAGCAGCAGGCCAAGAACCCCTCTCAGGTATCAATTTGGACGACTGTGAGCGCATCGACGTGACGAAGGGAAGGGTTAAGCTGGTTTTATCCACTGGCCTGACCATGTAGCTGAGGCAAAGCAATGAGCAAACGGGGCGAGGCTGATCCTTGTGATCGGCCCCAAAAAATTATGAAGGAGCATTACAGAACCTTCAGTCAACACTTCAATAGACATGGAGGCCGATTCCAGCGATCGGCCAAAATTATCCTCACCACATGTTCTGCTTGTGTTCGTCCTTGATCCTATCAGGAGCCGACGTGCGAATTACAGAGCCGATATCTGCTATTCCCTGACAGAATCAGCTCGGGGGGCACCTAAACACGATGAACATGGGAACAGGTGCAGGAGGACATGTGTGCAGCGAAATATTGGGGCCGATAGGAGAAAATCGGCCAGTAAAAAAAATTTTTTGGACAGCCGATGCAAGGGCATCGACTTTAGAATTGAGAAGCAGCCGATGCGCAGCCATTGACTCTAGTGGAATTATGCGAGGTTTACCGAATCTCCACCAAATCCAGGCCAACTGTGGTGCCTTCTGCTTCTTCGCAGGAGTAAAACAATGGAAATTTCTTCAGCTGCTTCGAGCCGATCCGGGTTCCTGAACCTTTTTGTCGAGGATTTCCAATCTTTGGTGCTAGTTCAGCCGTGTTGACAAAAGGGGTTGTCGGCTTTCTAAGGAGGAAAGGTGATCGGTTTTGGTACGTCCTCTCTGACATTCTCGCCTCGAGTAAGGCTCGGGGGGCAGCAGGCCTGGTGGATACTCTGTTTAAGAGCCGATTGGGGTACCATCGGCTGGTTTTTCGTCGCCACCTTCTTCACAAATGATGAGTATTGAAGAAGACCATTAGGTTTGGTTGGAAGAATTCAAAGGCTTCCCTGAAGATTCTACATTATCCACCAGATTTCAGAATCATCAGTTGAAGGATGGAAGGGTGATTTTTAAAGGACCGATGCGTTGCTATCGGCTCATTACGCATTGGCAAAGGGGACAAATCGGCAAGATCAGTATAAGAAGAAATCGGCTAAATTAAACTCAAAGGAAATCGGCAAAATCAAATTGGGGAAAGTTCTTCATTGATAGATTTCTTACATAAAGAGCTGATTGCTCTCAAAAGGAAGTACTAGGGGATACATTGCCCCATCTACTACTACTGGTCCTATACTAGAGGTCCTATCTATGGGCCGTCGCTGCCCTCGTCGTCGCCGTCGTCGCCGCTGTCGGCGCTGCTTCCGGCGGGCTCGTCGTCGCTCCAATGGCCGCCGACCGGGCCCTCATTGTCCTCGTCCTCTTCGTCAGCGTCGTCGTCGTCGCTGTCGAAGTCGCTGAGGTTCCCCGGCCAGGGGCAGAACCGCTTGGCCGGCGGCTCGTCGGAGGAGGTGTCGTCCTCCTCCTCCTCCTCTTCTTCCTCCTCCACCTCCTCGGGAGAGGTGAAGTCGCAGGAGAAGCGGTCGTCGTCGCTCTCCTCCTCCGTTTCCCCGCTGGCGAGGAAGCGGAGGTCGCTCTCCCCGTCGGTCAGGGACTTGTCGTCCTCTGACCAGATGGAGAAGTCATGGCTAGACTCCTCCCCGGCCTCAATGGCGCGGCGGATGTTGGCTTCGTGGACCTCCGCCGGGTTCGGTTCCGGCGTCGGCTCGCGGGAGGAAGAGGACTGGGTGGAAAGATCCGATGAGGCAGAGGAGGAAGAAGACATGGTGGCACAGGAGGGCTTTTGGAGTGCTAATGCGAAGAAGATGCGGAAATAAACTGTGCGGAGCGGTTAAATAAAAGGGGATATAGTGGAAATTCAATGCCACAGCAGTTTCCGAGGAAGTGGTGCCTAAAAAGAAAAGAAAAAACTGCCAGGTCACGCGGAGAAGTTGAGAAGGCAAGGCATCATGATGACGGATACTGCAACGGTTCTGCCACGACATGACCCGACGAAGGAAAAGCAGAGTGATTTTGGAATTACCAATTCCAAAACCAGGGGGGCATGTGTTATCACCAGAATTTGACTGAGCCAGAGGTGGGCCGCGATCAAGATAAAATTGAAGAATATACATGGAAGAATTACGTGAATCGGCCTGTTATGCTGAGTTTGGGCTAGTTTGCCTTTGTATCTGTAACATATTAGGATACGTGACGGTTAGTTGGAATTTTACCCGTGCACGGTTGGGTGCACGTCTAAGTTAGAAAGTCCCCTGGACTATAAATATGTATCTAGGGTTTATGGAATAAACAACAACCAACGTTCAACCAAACAAATCAATCTCGGCGCATCGCCAACTCCTTCGTCTCGAGGGTTTCTACCGGTAAGCGACATGCTGCCTAGATCGCATCTTGCGATCTAGGCAGCACAAGCTCCACGTTGTTCATGCGTTGCTCGTACTAAAGCCTTGTTGATGGCGAGCAACGTACTTATCATAGATGTGTTAGGGTTAGCATAGTTCTTCGCGTAACATGCTATCGTAGTGCAACCCTTGCATGTCTAGCCGCCCTCACACCTATCTTAGGTGTGGGGGCGGCACCCCGCTTGATCATTATTTAGTAGATCTGATTCGTTACGATTGCTCCTTGTTCTACAAGGATTAGTTTAATATCTGCAATAGTTAGGCCTTACAAAGGGGGGGAGGATCCAGCGGCACGTAGGGTGTCGTTCGCTAGTCCTAAACAGGATGTTCCGGGGATCAACTTCGTGTTGGTTTTTAGGCCTTGTTTAGGATCGGCTTACGATCACCGTGCGTGGCCGCGAGGCCCAACCTGGAGTAGGATGATCCGATTATGCGGTGAAAACCCTAAATCGTCGTAGATCTAATTAGCTTTATCTTGATCAAGCAGGACCACCATATATTCGTGCACCCCGTACGAATCATGGGTGGATCGGCTCCTTGAGCCGATTCACAGGATAACCTGAGAGCCGATCGAGGCTCGTATTTAATGTTTACGTGTATGCCATGCAGGAAACTAAGCGAGGCATCTCCATCACCTTCCTGACCAGGTATAGGTCAGGTGGCACGCCCTTGCATCAGCATCGGATGTGTGACCAGAAGGCTTTGCGGGCCGTCGCTCGGAGGGACCTCAGCCAGCCGCAGCTCTAGGTTGTTCCCGGTTCTACGGTGTTGCCCGTCGCTGCCCGCCGGTGGGTTTCTGACGACAACACAATCAGAGCAGAAAGTTTCAACCAAACCATGGTTAGGTACCATTAAAAGGCTATTTGTTCAGATATGCAACCTCAGCAGAACTGTAGTCAAAACATGATTCCAATATTTTCAAAATGTGGTCCCAATGATTCCAAAACATGAAAAGGCAGATTCTAATATTTCACAAATTTAACAAGCATGGGCTCATTGTAGGTACAACATTGCAAGCTAGTTCTAGAAACGACACCGAATCGGGACAAAATACACAAATTGATATGATTGCATTAGTGCTTGTAATAGCAACTGAAAACAAATTATGTTTGAACCAAAAACCATATAGATCTCTGCAGATGATACGACACATTAATTCGAAATGTGTAGAATAATAAACCAAAGCGTCTCCAATACAAAATCATAATCATACAGCGACACCACTGAGTCCTAAATAAGTAGATCATCGACTCTTTCGCTGGATCACAGAAGCACCAGTTTTATGACTGAGGTACACAAAGCATGTAGAGGAAAAAGAAGAGGAACCTGATGACTCACCTAGAGCATGGAGACCTAGAAGGTCGCTACTGCCATAGCTGCACCATGATGAACTTGCCTCCATCGCATGGCAACGAGGGCGGAGGAAGTAGTCGATGGCTACCTCCTGGCCATCTCCATCTTTACTACTCCATTGCTGCTGCATCAGGGCCTCATCTATTTCTCCCCTTAATAAATGCCATGGAAATATGCTCCTCCGTGTATTGATCCAGTGACTACCACTGGTTCAAGAAGCACAGCTCGTACGGTGTCGCGGCAGAGCTTGTGTCCTCAGCACTCCACAATTACAGTGCCATGATGGTGCTTGATCTGATCTTCTTAGTTGGGCAGAGGATAAATGCTGGAAAAATATAATGGGTATGAGAGAAGAGAGGAAACATGATTTTGGTTACCAGGATAGGATAAGTAAACGAATAGTAGTAATAAATAGTAATGGAACAAATGCGAGAAGAATATGTTCTAATCAGTTAACAGAGAAGTGCACAAATGACTTCAACATTTCATGACAAAAGTACGCGTGAGCCATTCTCATCCAATTTATAGTTTGCCTTGGCAAAACACAACATTTGCCAACCTCAATAACTACTTAACATACCCAAATATTTCATTTGTGGAACAAAGTAACAGGCTAGGTCTTTTTCTTTAGAATATCAGTCCAACAGCAAGTAAAACAGCTGTACAGTGTAAAAGAAGGATGCTTTCATGTTAAATTCATCAATCTAACGTTAATTGTTTCTGTGAATCATGTTTTAACAACATAGATAGTAATTAATTTCCTCATGGGATATCACTATCGTGTTTTTTCACTTACATTAATTTCCTCATGCATAATGTAGCCTCAGCTGATATAAATTGGATAGAGAGCCTATTAGCATGATCAAAACTTTAACATGTAGTAACATTTTATGGAGCATCCTGGCACTCCGAATGAAGCTAGTGAACTAAAGACAGATTCATATTTGAACTAAAAGAATATGTGCCATCGGACCATCTCAAATTTTGGAATTTCATTGAGCATAACATTAGTATATAATGCACAAGCCTCATTTGATATTTTTGCTCTTCGGAGGCCTGTAACACCAAACCGTCTAAATGTTCAAAGAAATGAAATGCGAAAGCTCTTTTGCGTTTTCTTTTTTTCGAGAAAACGCAAAAGACTTTTGCGTTTCGTTGCATTGAAAAGATGGGGAGTTTTACAAGCCTCCTAAGAGGGAGAGAACAAAAAGCTCGAAAACAAAAACTATATAATGCAAACCCGGAAGAAGTTATATTTATCTATAATCAGGGGTAAGAACTGAAACTAGTATCTATGAGTATTCTTACCAGCTAAGCTTGTATTCAGAACTGAACTATTCTAGTAAGAGTATAATCTTGATCAGGGATTTGGTTACCGGTCGGTAAATCTGGTTACTGTCAACACCCGGATTTTTAAGTCCAGATGCCTATTATGCCATTCCTCGCAATCCCAGGAATATTGTTTTTGCGAGACATAATAGATTGATATCACAACACATCATTCATTACAACACATAATCGTCTTACAAATAAAGGATCACATGATCCAGTCTTATTACAATAATAGAAGTTCTATTGATCCATTACATAACACATAGCGGATGCAAAAATAGCATAGTAGTAGTCCATCTATTCCACAGGCAACTGTTGACGTCAGGAGTGATCCTAGTTGTCGTAGACGTCCTGCTGTCCTTCTTCCGGGTTCTGGTACTCGTCTTCATAGTCTGGCCATTTGAATAGCCAGGGATACAGGCATGAGTACTTTAAAGTACTCGCAAACTAATACTAAGGTAAACACTATCAACTATAGTAAGGGGGATCCTAAGCTCTAGTTTCATTTGCATAAAGCCAGTTTTATTTTGTAAACACTTTAATAATCAAAAACCTTCATTTGCTCAACTAACTCAAGTGGGAACATTAGTGTCATTCCCACAACTCAGTTGTGATTCAAAGTCAAAGTCACCTTTAAATTCAAATCACAAGTCACCATTCCTATTTTTAGAAAAGTTCTGATGACGGAACAGCATGGCCTTTCCAACTGTCCATAACCGCGGAGGTTTAACTCTGCAGAGGTTGTACACTTGTGCCACAACAATTGCAATAGTTCGTCAGGGGTAACTGACCCTGATTTATCGTACGCAGTACGCGAACTACCAATCCTAACCTTTCATTTACATACTCTAGTATAGGCACCTCTCCCCATGAGCTTGGCCTCCCAGTGAAGACACACGGTCAGCCTGGGAACTGCACAGGGCTTGGGCCGGACATTCACCTCATTTCACGTCATTTCACATCACTTCACCAGTAACGGAGGTAGCCTCGGCATAACCCCTATGACGCTTGTTCAGAGGGAACCCATACTAAAATACATAAGTTTCCAGCTAAGCCTTACCCAGATTCAGGTATTGTTGGGGTACTTGTAAAATTGGAATGGTATCGCATCCGAACCCAACCATCAGTGTTTTTGTAAAATTCACCAAGTCATTCACCAGTCATATTCACCTTCAAAATCTCTCAATAGAATGACTCATCATTCCAAGGTTTTCAAAGTCATTTCAATTCACAAGTTCCCAACTAGAGTAGTCACTTTTAATATTGAGCACTAGCAACTAGTTATGAGGGGTGCTAAGTATCTTGGAGCTTGCTAATCTAAGTGTGATGCTCTTGTACTACTCCTTAGCTAAACCAAGTGAATCATAAATAAAAAAGTAACCTTGATAAATAAAAATCAAGTAAAGCTTGTAAAATAAAAACTTGGGATAGGTTCATAAATTAAAATGTAATGGTGCCTTGCTCTTGTAAAGCTTTGCACTTTGCAAGAATAGAAACTTGCAACCAAAATAGTTTGCATTAGTCTAGCTTGCATTGGTAATAGCTTGCCTTGATTGGTGATGTGATCAAAGTTCTCTTGCTCTTCCTCTTGGTAGAAAACCTCTTCCTCTTGATAGTCTCCGGTACTAGCGTCTATAAATGTAACACCCCAAATTTCAAAACAAAGAGAAAATTAATTTCCTTTTTCCAAAAATAAGAACCAACAAAAACTTTTCTTACATAGAGTGCTATGCATAGTGCTCATACCTAATACTTGTGTTTTGCCATGATGAGTGTTCTTATGCTTATGTGATAAACCCTAAAACCCTAAAGTGATCAAGTGAAGATCACAAACCAAATAAAATTAAAAGAGAAAGAAATCAAATAAGAAAAACCCTAACCTCCTCAAAAATCATTTGGATCTATTTTGAGAAACCAAAATAGAAGAAAAATACATATGTGGGCCTATAGCCCTAATATGGAGGTTTTGAACTCTACTTTTCTTACTTTGCTAAAATGGTGGTGAACCCTTGCAAAACTTACTAAAACCCTAAACCTCATCCCTCTTGTCATCAATCTTTGAAAAATAAAATAAAAAGAAAAGATCTTCTTTAAGAAAAAGGCATATGCAAGCCTATGGATACTTGTTGAAAATGATGAGCTTTGCCTTGTCTACCTTGAGTAGATGAATTGAATAACTTCAACACACTCAACAAAGCACTTACCAACCAATTCAAGTGTGAAACAAAATAAAATCAAACATATGCATAGAGGCATATGTGCCTATGGCTATTTCTGTAAAACTTTACCCTAGGCCTTTCTACTTTATTTAGAAGATTGGAAAACCTTCATAAACCTTATCTAGTACTCCTCAAACATAATCCAAAGTGAAACAAAAGATTTTTGAAAAGAAAGTAATAATGCCATAGAGGCATATGAGAGCAAAATATCAAATTTGTGAAATTGAGGATCTTGACCTTAAGACTTGTAGTGAATGGTGGGATCACTCCTATATACCATTTCAACTCTCAACAACATCAATTGGGTCAAGCCTAGTCAAATTAAAAATCAAATGCCACATATGCATAGAGGCATATGTGACACATAGCCATTTTCACCAATTCTTGTCCTATGCACTTCTACTTTGACCAAATGGTGTGAAACCATCTCTAAACCTAATCTAATACTAAATTGACCCTAACCCATGCCCAAGTAAAGCAAGATGAACAATTTACAAAGAATAATGAAAATTGACACATCACCTCTCATGTATTATGGCCAATTTTACCAATCTTTGAGCAAGACCATTTGAAATGGTTTCAATGGTTTGAAAATGTTTCTAAACTAATAAGAATCACATTAGAGTCAAGAAAAGTCAAATCAAATGGAGATAAATCGAATAGTGAGATAATTCCATTTTCACTCACATACACATTTAGCCAAATTATCAAATCTTGACCTAGCCACCTCCATTGCCTCAACATGGTTTGAACCTTTCACCTAACTCAATCTAACACCAAATAAACCTCACTCTTGTCAAAATGAAGCAAAGAAAAATAAAAGAATAAAAGTTAGAAATTCACAAAACCCTCACATATGGCTTATGCCATTTTTATAAATTTTGACCCTAGACCATTTTGATCTTCACCATTAGTTGAATAATGTTACTAAACACTTATTACAACTTTTGGAATCAAAGAAACACAATTCAAATCAAATCCAAACTCAAAATTGGCTCACATACAATAATGGTCAAATCTGCCCTTTATATTCTGGTCACTACTTTGAGCCTCTCTATTTCAAGTTTTTCAAACTAAACTTTCCCAATTCTTTGCATGTCATCCAAGAGCACATCAAGGTGAACAATTTTGGTAAAGACCATCATGCCAAATTCATCTTGGATCAAAAACTATGCTCATGCAAAGTTGAGACTTTTTAATATGAACAACAATCTCACCTTCTCAAATTTTGCTATTCTTTGAATTTTAAAATTCCACCACCACACATAGTTGTCTCTGATCATTTACCACTCAACTCAATTCATCACTTTCAAATTTTATAACCATATGAACTCAACCAAATTTGGGCAAAATTGTAAATTACCAATATGTAACTATTTGCCACTATTTGGAATAGTGACTCTACCCTCAACCCTAATGCCCCTAACTACTCTACCATGTTCCCTTGTCCCCTCCAACATCTGGTCCCCTCCAACACCTTGTCCCCTCCAAAACCTTGTCCCCTCCAACACCTTGTCCCCTCCAACACCTTGTCCCCTCCAACACCTTATCCCCTCCAACACTTTGTCCCCTCCAACATCTATCCCCTCTCCTCTCCATCCTTGAACCTATAAATAGAGCACTTACCCCTGCTCTTGGACAACACCACACCACCTAGCAGCATCCTCCTCTCCCTCCTTGAGCCTCTCCTCCTCCCTCCTTGCCTCTCCACGGCCCCAAACATCGCCGGAATGCACCCGGCGGCCACCCTCAAAACTGCCCAGATTTTTGTCACCATAGCCTCCAACTCCTACCCCATCTTGTAGCCCTTGAAGAGAGCTTTCCAACGCAACCAACCCCGCCTTAATCCGAGCTCCGAGGTGAAAGTTATGGCCCCCGCAAGATCCCTGGTTCGGGAGGAAGACGACGGCCCAGCGCCGTCGGATCGTCATCCGACGATCTGCGCGCTTCGCCCACGCCCGATGTGCATGCGCCATGCATGCGTGGCCCAGGCCGCAGCTGGGCCGGCCCACTTCTTTCCCGCCCCCTGTTTAGATTCAAATTTCGTTTAATTCTTTTTAGATAATTTGCAAACTCATGCTGTGTTAAAAATTGAATAACTCCAAATCTACTTGGCCAAATTTTACAAATTTTATATATTTGGAAAGCTTAGAGTTGTTTCCACACAATTCCATTGGATTCAAACCCATATCTGTTCTAGAATTAATGTAGCAAAATAAACAAGACAGGAGCTTTTCTGCCTTAGAATAATTATTAAAAATCAACCATAAATGATTTTAAGTTAATTCCAACTCCTATAAATCACATTACACTTGTACTAATTGTTTATGCAAAAATATACCATGCTTACTTTGAATGATCGTGGCCTAGATTAATTAAAGGACTATATGGCTAGTTCTAGTCAAAGATATTGTCCAAAACTATTTAAAAATAATAAGGGAGTTTTTCTCCCACCTAAATCTTGTCATGAACAATTAAAAATGAGGTAGAGACTCTGGTCATATATGTCTCATATGAATTGTTGATGATATTGAATCACCTTAATGGTAGTTTTTAACTTAGTTACAACTATGTGTTAAATCATATGAGAGGTATTCCTCTCATTTAAATCTTGTTCTCAAGTAATTCAACATGAGGTAGTGACCATGGTCTATAAAATCTCATATTGAGTTATTTGGTGACATTAAATCACTACCATGTTAGGCTTAAATTGCATGAGGTATGGAACCTCATTTAAATCATTTTCTCAAATGATGAGTATGAAGAGGTTGACTTTGGTCAACCTAGGTCATATATTATTCATAAGAGAAATTAAATCTTAATAAGATAATGAGAGGAAATTATTTCTCTAAATAATTAAAAGTAACACCTAAGTTAGTATGAGAGGAAGTTATTTTTCTTAACTAAGAAAAACACATTTACCAACTTAATAGTAAGGTATGATGCTAGTTTAAGTTGTGTGAATCATGTGTGTGCTTAGTTTAGTAAATAAATTTGGTATGATGATTGTGTACCCCGTATTGTATTTTAGACGCTAGTACCGGAGACTATCAAGAGGAAGAGGTCTTCTACCAAGAGGAAGAGCAAGAAAACTTTGATCACATCACCAACCAAGGCAAGCTATTACCAATGCAAGCTAGACTATTGCAAGTTATAATGTTGCAAGCTAATATTCTTGCAAAGTGCAAAGCCCCTTGGGGCAAGGCACCATGAATCTTATCTTTTCTTACATAAGCCTATCCCAAGTTTATATCTTACAAGTTTTTACTTGTGTTCTCAAGAAGTTACTTTTATGGTTAACTTGGGTCAAAGTAGAGAAATTTACTAGAGTAGTAAAGTTAGTCTCCCTCAAGCAAAGCAAGATAATACTCTTGCAAAGTGCAAAGCTCACCATGAGCAAGGCATTACCCCATTTACTTTATGCTTATGATCCTATTTCCCAGTTTTACTTTACAAGCTTTATTTTACTTTTATTTTATCAAAGTACTTCTGATTTATGATTTACTTGATTAGTATTGGATTAGTACAAGAGTATCAAGGTTAGCCTAGAAGCAAAGCAAAGTACTTAGCACCCCTCATACTTAGATTATCAAGGTTAGCCTAGAAGCAAAGCAAAGTACTTAGCACCCCTCATACTAGATGCTAGCGCTAAATTAAAAGTGACTACCTTAGTTGGGAACTTGTGAAATGAAATGACTTTGAAAACCTTGGAATGATGAGTCATTCTATTTGAAATATTTTGAAGGTGAATATGATCTGTGAATGACTTGGTGAACTTTGCAAAAACTGATGGTTGGGTTCGGATGCGATACCATTCCAATTTTGCAAGTACCCCCACAATACCTGAATCTGGGTAAGGCTTAGCTGGAAATTTAGGTGTCTTAGTATAGGTTCCCTCTGAACAAGCGTCATAGGGGTTATGCCGAGGCTGCCTCCGTTGAAAGTGAAATGACGTGAATTGAGGTGAATTGTACGGCCAAGCCCTGTGCAGTTCCCGGGTTGGCGGTTTGCTTTCACCGGGAGGCCAAGCTCATGGGGAGAGGTGCCTATACTAGGGTATGTAAATGAAAGGTTAGGATTGGTAGTTCGCATACTGCTTACGATAAATCAGGGCCAGTTACCCCTGACGAACTATTGCAATTGTTGTGGCACAAGTGTACAACCTCTGCAGAGTTAAACCTATTCGAATAGCCGCGTCCGCGGTCATGGACAGTTGGGAAGGCCATACTGTTCCGTCATCAGAAATTTTCTAAAAAGATGAATGGTGACTTGTGAATTTGATTTTGAAGGGTGACTTGTGAATTTGAACTTGAAAGGTGACTTTGACTTCGAATCACAACGGAGTTGTGGGAATGACACTAATGTTCCCACTTGAGTTAGTTAGCACATGAGGAGTTGTTTACTAAAATGTTTGTGAACTAAAATTGGCTTTATGCAAAATAAACTAGAGCTTAGCACCCCTTACTAGAATTGTTAGCACTTACATTAGTATTAGTTTGCGAGTACTTTAAAGTACTCACGGCTGTGTCCCTGGCTATTGAAATGGCCAGACTATGAAGAGGAGCAGAACTATCAGGATGACGGCAACCAGGACGTCTACGACAACTAGGGAATCTTCTGACGTCAGACGTTGGCCTATGGACTCAAGAGTCCCTTCTATTTACGCTTCCGCTATGAAACTATGAACTTTGTGTCCGTTGATCAATAGATCAACTATTTGTGTAATATTGGATCATGTGATCTCTATTTGTAAGACGACTATGGTATGTAATGGATGATGACTTATGATATTCAACTGTTATGTCTCGCAACAACAATATTCCTGGGATTGCAATGTATGGCATAACAGGCACCTGGACTTAAAAATCCGGGTGTTGACAAGTTGGTATCAGAGCCATTGTTTGACCTTAGAAGACCCTAGTTAGAATGGACGTCTGAAAAACTTAGTTTCAAAACCAACGAAGTGAATACTTGGAAAAACTTATTCTCCCTCTCATCCTTGAGACCTTTTTCAAAAATGAGAAATTCATGCCCTAAATTTTCCTTGTAGAACTACCTAAAACTTTGCACACTTGACTACTTCTTTAACTTACTTATCCTAATTGCTCACAGATGGAGTACCAATGGGAGTTCTATCAGCTTGGTCCCGGAGGCGACCTAAGGTTCGAAAAGGATTTGAAGCAACTAGTGGAATATCTAGGACACCCGTATCCCGAGTTCTTCGGAATACCCCTCAACAACCACTCCGGAGAAACACCTCGGTGGGAAGTTTCTACTGATCTACAAAGAAAGCTTGGAGCCCCGGTATGGGAAACCATCTGGATTTCTGTAACGGGAAACACTTGGAAGGAAGGACTAGTCAGAGCTATGCAAGAAGCAATTTCCCGTCTGTGTGGACAAAATGAGAACAAGATCAAGAACACTCGCTTCATCTACTACCCAAGACATGACTCCATGGGACGATCGATGACCATTCCCCCACACACGGAGATGAACCCCTATGTAGCACACCAGGACTTCAGGCTGTACAAAACCCGCAGGGATTTGGACAACGCCCTCGCCTCTCGCCAAGCACATCACCCGTGAAGACGAAGAATTCACCCGGAAGAGTAGTATCACCCCAGCACTTAAGTAGGTGTGAGTTGTATCGGGATCCCCTTGTATCGTAGAGCGAATGAATGGTTCTTCAAACCAACGGTGTGTTAGATTTGTAATGTGTGATGTTTGGTATGAATGAAAAAGTGTTGTTGGTTATACCCCCCTCAACACTACTCAAATGTTTAAGTTTTGAACTTCGTGAACTCTAAATTCAAAACAAACCGTAGAAATTTCCCTCTTATCTTATCATCCACTCCGATGTTCAGATGGCCCCACCAACCCGCAACGCCACCCAAGACGCCATGCTGCGGATGCTAGAGATGATGATGGCTGACCGAGAAGCCGAGAGAGCTGAACGCTGACACGCGTACAGCACGCGACCGTTGGGAACCCCAAGTGGAAGGTGTGATGCGTACAGCAGTAAGTTTCCCTCAGTTAGAAACCAAGGTTTATCGAACCAGTAGGAGTCAAGAAGCACGTTGAAGGTTGATGGCGGCGAGATGTAGTGCGGCGCAACACCAGGGATTCCGGCGCCAACGTGGAACCTGCACAACACAAACCAAGTACTTTGCCCCAACGTAACAGCGAGGTTGTCAATCTCACCGGCTTGCTGTAACAAAGGATTAGATGTATAGTGTGGATGATGATTGTTTGCAGAGAACAGTAGAACAAGTATTGCAGTAGATTGTATTTCAGTATAGAGAATTGGACCGGGGTCCACAGTTCACTAGAGGTGTCTCTCCCATAAGATAAACAGCATGTTGGGTGAACAAATTACAGTTGGGCAATTGACAAATAGAGAGGGCATGACCATGCACATACATATTATGATGAGTATAGTGAGATTTAATTGGGCATTACGACAAAGTACATAGACCACTATCCAGCATGCATCTATGCCTAAAAAGTCCACCTTCAGGTTATCATCCGAACCCCTTCCAGTATTAAGTTGCTAACAACAGACAATTGCATTAAGTATTGCGCGTAATGTAATCAGTAGCTACATCCTCGAACATAGCACCAATGTTTTATCCCTAGTGGCAACAGCACATCCATAATCTTAGAGGTTTCTGTCACTCCCCCAGATTCACGGAGACATGGACCCACTATCGAGCATAAATACTCCCTCTTGGAGTTACAAGCATCTACTTGGCCAGAGCATCTACTAGTAACGGAGAGCATGCAAGATCATAAACAACACATAGATATAAATTGATAATCAACATAACATGGTATTCTCTATTCATCGGATCCCAACAAACACAACATATAGAATTACAGATAGATGATCTTGATCATGTTCGGCAGCTCACAAGACCCGACAATTAAGCACAATGAGGAGAAGACAACCATCTAGCTACTGCTATGGACCCATAGTCCTGGGGTAGACTACTCACACATCACTCCGGAGGCGACCATGGCGGCGTAGAGTCCTCCGGGAGATGATTCCCCTCTCCGGCAGGGTGCCGGAGGCGATCTCCTGAATCCCCCGAGATGGGATTGGCGGCGGCGGCGTCTCTGGAAGGTTTTCCGTATCGTGGCTCTCGGTACTGGGGGTTTCGCGACGAAGGCTATTTGTAGGCGGAAGGGCAGGTCAAGGGGCGTCACGAGGGGCCCACACTATAGGTCGGTGCGGCCAGGGCTTGGGCCGCGTCGCCCTATGGTGTCGCCACCTCGTGGCCCCACTTCGTCTCCTCTTCGGTCTTCTGGAAGCTTCGTGGCAAAATAGGACCCTGGGCGTTGATTTCGTCCAATTCCGAGAATATTTCCTTACTAGGATTTCTGAAACCAAAAACAGCAGAAAACAAAGAATCGGCACTTCGGCATCTTGTTAATAGGTTAGTTCCAGAAAATGCACGAATATGACATAAAGTGTGCATAAAACATGTAGATATCATCAATAATGTGGCATGGAACATAAGAAATTATCGATACGTCGGAGACGTATCAGCATCCCCAAGCTTAGTTCCTGCTCGTCCCGAGCAGGTAAACGATAAACAAAGATAATTTCTGGAGTGACATGCCATCATAACCTTGATCATACTATTTGTAAGGCATATGTAGTGAATGCAGCGATCAAAACAATGTTTATGACATGAGTAAACAAGTGAATCATATAGCAAAGACTTTTCATGAATAGTACTTCAAGACAAGCATCAATAAGTCTTGCATAAGAGTTAACTCGTAAAGCAATAATTCAAAGTAAAGGCATTGAAGCAACACAAAGGAAGATTAAGTTTCAGCGGTTGCTTTCAACTTGTAACATGTATATCTCATGGATATTGTCAACATAGAGTAATATAACAAGTGCAATATGCAAATATGTAGGAATCAATGCACAGTTCACACAAGTGTTTGCTTCTTGAGGTGGAGAGAAATAGGTGAACTGACTCAACAATAAAAGTAAAAGAATGGTCTTTCAAAGAGGAAAGCATCGATTGCAATATTTGTGCTAGAGCTTTGATTTTGAAAACAAGAAACAATTTTGTCAACGGTAGTAATAAAGCATATGTATCATGTAAATTATATCTTACAAGTTGCAAGCCTCATGCATAGTGTACTAATAGTGCCCGCACCTTGTCCTAATTAGCTTGGACTACCGGGATCATCGCAATGCACATGTTTTAACCAAGTGTCACAAAGGGGTACCTCTATGCCGCCTGTACAAAGGTCTAAGGAGAAAGCTCGCATCGGATTTCTCGCTATTGATTATTCTCAACTTAGACATCCATACCGGGACAACATAGACAACAGATAATGGACTCCTCTTTTATGCATAGCATGTAACAACAATTAATTTTCTCATTTGAGATTGAGGATATTGTCCAAAACTGAAACTTCCACCATGGATCATGGCTTTAGTTAGCGGCCCAATGTTCTTCTCTAACAATATGCACGCTCTAACCATAAGGTGGTAGATCGCCCTTACTTCAGACAAGACGAACATGCATAGCAACTCACATGATATTCAACAAAGAGTAGTTGATGGCGTCCCCAGTGAAAATGGTTATCGCACAACGAGCAACTTAATAAGAGATAAAATGCATAAGTACATATTCAATACCACAATAGTTTTTAAGCTATTTATCCCATGAGCTATATATTGTAAAGGTAGAGGAATGGAAATTTAAAGGTAGCACTCAAGCAATTTACTTTGGAATGGCGGGAAATACCATGTAGTAGGTAGGTATGGTGGACACAAATGGCATAATGGTTGGCTCAAGTATTTGGATGCATGAGAAGTATTCCCTCTCGATACAAGGTTTAGGCTAGCAAGGCTATTTGAAACAAACACAAGGATGAAGCGGTGCAGCAAAACTCACATAAAAGACATATTGAAAACATTATAAGACTCTACACCGTCTTCCTTGTTGTTCAAACTCAATACTAGAAATTATCTAGACTTTAGAGAGACCAAATATGCAAACCAAATTTTAGCATGCTCTATGTATTTCTTCATTAATGGGTGCAAAGTATATGATGCAAGAGCTTAAACATGAGCACAACAATTGCCAAGTATCACATTATCCAAGACATTTTAGCAACTACTACATGTATCATTTTCCAATTCCAACCATATAACAATTTAACGAAGAAGAAACTTCGCCATGAATACTATGAGTAAAGCCTAAGGACATATTTGTCCATATGCTACAGCGGAGCGTGTCTCTCTCCCACACAGTGAATGCTAGGATCCATTTTATTCAAACAAAACAAAAGCAAAAACAAACCGACGCTCCAAGCAAAGCACATAAGCTGTGATGGAATAAAAATATAGTTTCAGGGGAGGAACCTGATAATGTTGTCGATGAAGAAGGGGATGCCTTGGGCATCCCCAAGCTTAGACGCTTGAGTCTTCTTGATATATGCAGGGGTGAACCACCGGGGCATCCCCAAGCTTAGAGCTTTCACTCTCCTTGATCATGTTGTATCATCTCCCTCTCACTACAAGAGAACCCCTCCTATAGCAACACATTTATCCGTATCTAAATATCCATATTGGCGTTGCTAGCTCTTTTACCAACGGATAAGAATGCGTTGCGATTTTGGGTGTTGCAAGGGTACAATGCAACGCATGTAGGTGCGTTGGTAACTATTAGGACAAGCGTTGCAAAATAGATACGGAATTCAAGCAATAGCTGTATGCGTTGGTAGAGAAATCCCATATGAACTGTAATTTCTATTTAAAAAGATATATTATTACTTTCTGGCATGGATGATTTGGTCGCTGTTGTTGGTGGTATAGTTTTTTTTCAAAGACAAAACATAGCAGCTTATATGCGATATACAAAACAAGTGAAACATTATGAATGTATTGCGTGACAAAGAACTCAATATTTATTACTAGAACCACCATTCGATACATGAATCTTGGCATAAGAGTAGAGATGTACAATCTTGCATCAACATATGATATTCTATCAAGTCCTATTATATTTTCTTTCTAATCTTTTTCCTAGCATGTTCACGTCTGATGGCCGAATGTAGCAAGCCTCGCTGGTCTATGGGTCCTGCAAAACAAAATTTCGTTTTCAGTATCACATTGGCAAATGCATGGTAGTGTGAGGCGTAATAGTGAATTTTACTATGTATGGAGTACCCAGTAGTTTCTTAACAATATGCAAATGGGGTATACTCTCCTTGGTGGCATGCGAATGCTAAGTCAGCACGCAAGACATCTTTGCCAACTTGCTCGTTTGAAATAGCTCACCAGACCTACAAAGCATTGTGGTTACCACATAGATTGATATGCCTAACAGAAATCTGGATGAAGGAATAGCCAAAACAAGATATGAACAAATTCGTCAACCAGAAAATTAGACACTTTAGTTAACTAAATTTTACATTTAAAAATATATCAAAATTATTAATTATATAATGTTTATTACAGTATAATAAAGTTGAACATTTAATCCACGAGGCATATGTAGATTTTCTCTAGTGGTCGTTTGAAATATAGGAATAGAGGAATCTAACATGTTCTCTATAGCAACTTGATAATTTTATGGAGTAATAAACTTTCCGACTCTACTTGGTAAGAGGTCAGCACACACACAGAATCTCATTTTATTAACTTATTTTATATCTATTCAAATACCAAGAATTGTAACGCAACAGTAACAATAGCCAAGATTTCTTTTACCTACTCATGGGCAACAAAAACAATAGCCCAGTGTGCTACGTGCTAATGACTCATGGCCCAAGTAGAACTTTTTTTTTTTGAAACCTGGCCCAAGTAGAACTTGGTTATTACTGCACCTGCTCATGACTGCTTGCCCGTTCTCTCGTCAATTCACCACCTCCTGATCCAGAACCAAACGCAGAGTGTGTAACCGTTTACCCTTTAGTCCCTATCGGCTCTGCAGTGTGAATGAAACTCTGCTACAGAACCAAATTGTATGATTGAATCATGCATTTTTACAAAAAAAAAAAATATTGAGGACCAAAGGAGGCCTGTCAGGAAAAAAAGAAGAAGACAGATTGCACAATTCGAACCTCTGCTATGCCCTTGCTCGCCACGCCCCCCGTCTCTCCAACTCGCTGCCGTGTCTCTTCCAAGAAATAACCTCCGCTGTCATGGAGTAACGAACCAAAATACACTCTGTAATCTTAAAAGGAGTTAAGCACATAATCAGTACACACAAGTTCGGAGAAACTGAATGAATTAATGAAATACACAGATTACGGCTACACACTGAGAAAATTAGTGAGAAAATGTAATTAGTGCAGAATTAGTAACTGGGGATAATCATCAAATACTAGGACAGATGCACAGTAACAAAACGAGTCATCCATAGGAGGGAGAGCGGAGGCTAGTACGTGGGTCGTGGCTTTGATGACTGCATGGCGCCTCGTCCAAAAATTAAGGAATGAAGAAACGATCGTGGTTCCTGCCCACACCGAACAATGGAAAAAATCGGTTATGTGGTTAGAGAGGACGAACGTAGAAAGGGAATTTCAGATCGCACCTGTACCAAATCCATCTTAGCTGCAGTGGGATCCCGTGGTTCTTCGCTCCTCTTCGTAGCAATAGAAGGAATCACGCCGTGAGGAGCTTCGCCGGCGTGGGAGGACATGCTCGCCAACGGCCTCGGTGCGTGAGGAAGGAAGAGGCGGCTAGGTTTAGGGGAGGCGTCGTACGTGCGGTAGTGGGCGTGTGGTGCACGATGGTGGGGTTAAAGAATATACATGCCCTAGTGGGCTAGGGCGCTAGGCCCATAATTAGTATTTCTCAGTTTCTATATGTATATTGGGCAACGACATAGTCTGCAACGGATACATGTAAATCTACCGTAAAATTTTGCAACGCCTATTTATTTCGTTTCTAAATATGTATTGTTGTAGGAGGGGTTTTCTTGTAGTGTCTCTTGATCCTTGAAAACTTCCTCCACACCAAACTTAGAACAACTCATTAGAGGGTTAGTGCACAATCAAAATATACATGTTCAGAGGTGACATAATCATTCTTAACACTTCTGGACATTGCACAAAGCTACTGAAAGTCAATGGAATCGAAAAATCCATCGAACGTATCAAAACTGGCAATGCGAAATAAAAGGCAGAATCTGTCAAAAACAGAACAGTTCGTATTGACGAATTTTATTGAGGCACCAGACTTGCTCAAATGAAAATGCTCAAATTGAATGAAAGTTGCGTACATATCTGAGGATTACTCACGTAAATTGGCATAATTTTCTGAGTTACCTACAGAGAATTTTGCCCAGATTCGTGACAGCAAAGAAATCTGTTTCTGCGCAGTAATCCAAATCTAGTATGAACTTTTCTATCAACGACTTTACTTGGCACAACAAAACACTAAACTAAGATAAGGAGAGGTTGCTACAGTAGTAAACAACTTCCAAGACACAAAATAAAAACAAAATTACTGTAGTAAAAACATGGGTTGTCTCCCATAAGCGCTTTTCTTTAACGCCTTTCAGCTAGGCGCAGAAAGTGTGTATCAAGTATTATCAAGAGACGAAGTGTCAACATCATAATTTGTTCTAATAATAGAATCAAAAGGTAACTTCATTCTCTTTCTAGGGAAGTGTTCCATACCTTTCTTGAGAGGAAATTGATATTTAATATTACCTTCCTTCATATCAACGATAGCACCAACGGTTCGAAGAAAAGGTCTTCCCAATATAATGGGACAAGATGCATTGCATTCAATATCCAAGACAACAAAATCAACGGGGACAAGGTTATTGTTAACGGTAATGCGAACATTGTCAACTTTCCCCAAAGGTTTCTTTGTAGAATGATCAGCAAGATTAACATCCAAATAACAATTTTTCAGCGGTGGCAAGTCAAGCATATTATAAATTTTCTTAGGCATAACAGAAATACTTGCACCAAGATCACATAAAGCATTACAATCAAAATCATTGACCTTCATCTTAATGATGGGCTCCCAACCATCCTCTAGCTTTCTAGGAATAGAAGCTTCGCGCTCTAATTTCTCTTCTCTAGCTTTTATGAGAGCATTTGTAATATGTTTTGTGAAAGCCAAATTTATAGCACTAGCATTAGGACTTTTAGCAAGTTTTTGTAAGAACTTTATAACTTCAGAGATGTTGCAATCATCAAAATTTAAACCATTATAATCTAAAGCAATGGGATCATCATCCCCAATGTTGGAAAAAATTTCAGCAGTTTTATCACAGGCAATTTCAGCAGTTTTAGCAGTTTCAGGCAGTTTTTCGCGCTTTGCATTAGAAGTGGAAACATTGCTAACACCAATTCTTTTATTAGTAATAGTAGGAGGTGCAGCAACTTGTGTAGCATTAGCATTACTAGTGGTGGTAATAGTCCAAACTTTAGCTATATTATCTTCTTTTTCATTTTCTTCTCTTTCCCACCTAGCACGCAATTCGGCCATCAATCTTTGTTCTCATTAATTCTAACTTGGATGGAATTTGCTGTAGTAACAATTTTATTATGATGATTTTCATTAGGCATAACTTTCGATTTCAAAAGATCAACATCAGCAGCAAGACTATCGACTTTAGAAGCAAGTATATCAATTTTCCCAAGCTTTTCTTCAACAGATTTGTTAAATGCAGTTTGTGTACTAATAAATTCTTTAAGCATGGCTTCAAGTCCAGGGGGTGTATTCCTATTATTGTTGTAAGAATTCCCATAAGAATTACCATAGCCGTTGCCATTATTATAAGGATATGGCCTATAGTCGTTACTAGAATTGTTCCGGTAAGCATTGTTGTTGAAATTATTATTTTTAATGAAGTTTACATCAACATGTTCTTCTTGGGCAACCAATGAAGCTAACGGAACATTATTAGGATCAACATTAGTCCTATCATTCACAATCATAGACATAATAGCATCAATCTTATCATTCAAGGAAGGGGTTTCTTCGACAGAATTTACCTTCTTACCTTATGGAGCTCTTTCCGTGTGCCATTCAGAGTAATTGATCATCATATTATCAAGAAGCTTTGTTGCTTCACCAAGAGTGATGGACATAAAGGTACCTCCAGCAGCTGAATCCAATAGGTTCCGCGAAGAAAAATTCAGTCCTGCATAAAAGGTTTGGATGATCATCCAAGTAGTCAGTCCATGGGTTGGGCAATTTTTAACCAGAGATTTCATTCTTTCCCATGCTTGTGCAACATGTTCAGTATCTAATTGTTTAAAATTCATTATGCTACTTGATACGCGTACAACACGCGTCCGTTGGGAACCCCAAGAGGAAGGTGTGATGCGTACAGCGGCAAGTTTTCCCTCAGTATGAAACCAAGGTTTATCGAACCAGTAGGAGCCAAGAAGCACGTTGAAGGTTGATGGCGGCGGGATGTAGTGCGGCGCAACACCAGGGATTCCGGAGCCAACGTGGAACCTGCACAACACAACCAAAGTACTTTGCCCCAACGAAACAGTGAGGTTGTCAATCTCACCGGCTTGCTGTAACAAAGGATTAGATGTATAGTGTGGATGATGATTGTTTGCAGAAACAAGAGAACAAGATTGCAAGAGATTGTATTTCAGTATAGAGAATTGGACCGGGGTCCACAGTTCACTAGAGGTGTCTCTCCCATAAGATAAACAGCATGTTGGGTGAACAAATTACAGCTGGGCAATTGACAAATAAAGAGGGCATGACCATGCACATACATATTATGATGAGTATTGTGAGATTTAATTGGGCATTACGACAAAGTACATAGACCGCTATCCAGCATGCATCTATGCCTAAAAAGTCCACCTTCAGGTTATCATCCGAACCCCCTCCAGTATTAAGTTGCTAACAACAGACAATTGCATTAAGTATTGCGCGTAATGTAATTAGTAACTATATCCTCGAACATAGCACTAATGTTTTATCCCTAGTGGCAACAGCACATCCATAATCTTAGAGATTTCTGTCACTTCCCTAGATTCACGGAGACATGAACCCACTATCGAGCATAAATACTCCCTCTTGGAGTTACAAGCATCTACTTGGCCAGAGCATCTACTAGTAACGGAGAGCATGCAAGATCATAAACAACACATAGACATAACTTTGATAATCAACATAACAAGTATTCTCTATTCATCGGATCCCAACAAACGCAACATATAGAATTACAGATAGATGATCTTGATCATGTTAGGCAGCTCACAAGATCCGACAATGAAGCACAATGGGGAGAAGACAACCATCTAGCTACTGCTATGGACCCATAGTCCAGGGGTAGACTACTCACACATCACTCCGGAGGCGACCATGGCGGCGTAGAGTCCTCCGGGAGATGATTCCCCTCTCCGGCAGGGTGCCGGAGGCGATCTCCTGAATCCCCCGAGATGGGATTGGCGGCGGCGGCGTCTCTGGAAGGTTTTCCGTATCGTGGCTCTCGGTACTGGGGGTTTCGCGACGGAGGCTTTAAGTAGGCGGAAGGGCAGGTCAGGAGGCAGCACGAGGGACCCACACCATAGGGCCGCGCGGCCAGGGGCCAGGCCGCGCCGCCCTAGGGTGTGGCCGCCTCGTGGCCCCACTTCGTCTCCTCTTCGGTCTTCTGGAAGCTTCGTGGCAAAATAGGACCCTGGGCGTTGATTTCGTCCAATTCCGAGAATATTTTGTTACTAGGATTTCTGAAACCAAAAACAGCAGAAAACAAAGAATCGGCACTTCGGCATCTTGTTAATAGGTTAGTTCCAGAAAATGCACGAATATGACATAAAGTGTGCATAAAACATGTAGATATCATCAATAATGTGGCATGAAACACAAGAAATTATCGATACGTCGGAGACGTATCACTACTCCTCAAAGATATAATTTTAGTAGGGGGATAATATCTACCAATAAAAGCATCCTTGCATTTAGTCCATGAATCAATACTATTCTTAGGCAGAGATAGCAACCAATCTTTAGCTCTTCCTCTTAATGAGAAAGGGAACAATTTTAATTTTATAATGTCACCATCTACATCTTTATATTTTTGCATCTCACATAGTTCAACAAAATTATTAAGATGGGCAGCAGCATCATCAGAACTAACACCAGAAAATTGCTCTCGCATAACAAGATTCAGTAAAGCAGGTTTAATTTCAAAGAATTCTGCTGTAGTAGCAGGTGGAGCAATAGGTGTGCATAAGAAATCATTATTATTTGTGGTTGTGAAATCACACAACTTAGTATTTTCAGGAGTACCCATTTTAGCAACAGTAAATAAAGCAAACTAGATAAAATAAATGCAAGTAACTAATTTTTTTGGGTTTTTGGTATAGCAAACAAGATAGCAAGTAAAGTAAAACTAGCAACTAATTTTTTTGTATTTTGATATAGTGCAGCAAACAAAGTAGTAAATAAAACTAAGCAAGATAAAAACAAAGTAAAGAGATTGGGATGTGGAGACTCCCCTTGCAGCGTGTCTTGATCTCCCCGGCAACGGCGCCAGAAATTTAGCTTGACACGCGTACAGCACGCGACCGTTGGGAACCCCAAGTGGAAGGTGTGATGCGTACAGCAGTAAGTTTCCCTCAGTTAGAAACCAAGGTTTATCGAACCAGTAGGAGTCAAGAAGCACGTTGAAGGTTGATAGCAGCGAGATGTAGTGCGGCGCAACACCAGGGATTCCGGCGCCAACGTGGAACCTGCACAACACAAACCAAGTACTTTGCCCCAACGTAACAGCGAGGTTGTCAATCTCACCGGCTTGCTGTAACAAAGGATTAGATGTATAGTGTGGATGATGATTGTTTGCAGAGAACAGTAGAACAAGTATTGCAGTAGATTGTATTTCAGTATAGAGAATTTTACCGGGGTCCACAGTTCACTAGAGGTGTCTCTCCCATAAGATAAACAGCATGTTGGGTGAACAAATTACAGTTGGGCAATTGACAAATAGAGAGGGCATGACCATGCACATACATATTATGATGAGTATAGTGAGATTTAATTGGGCATTACGACAAAGTACATAGACCGCTATCCAGCATGCATCTATGCCTAAAAAGTCCACCTTCAGGTTATCATCCGAACCCCTTCCAGTATTAAGTTGCTAACAACAGACAATTGCATTAAGTATTGCGCGTAATGTAATCAGTAGCTACATCCTCGAACATAGCACCAATGTTTTATCCCTAGTGGCAACAACACATCCATAATCTTAGAGGTTTTTGTCACTCCCCCAGATTCACGGAGACATGAACCCACTATCGAGCATAAATAGTCCCTCTTGGAGTTACAAGCATCTACTTGGCCAGAGCATCTACTAGTAACGGAGAGCATGCAAGATCATAAACAACACATAGATATAAATTGATAATCAACATAACATGGTATTCTCTATAAATCGGATCCCAACAAACACAACATATAGAATTACAGATAGATGATCTTGATCATGTTCGGCAGCTCACAAGACCCGACAATTAAGCACAATGAGGAGAAGACAACCATCTAGCTACTGCTATGGACCCATAGTCCAGGGGTAGACTACTCACACATCACTCCGGAGGCGACCATGGCGGCGTAGAGTCCTCCGGGAGATGATTCCCCTCTCCGGCAGGGTGCCGGAGGCGATCTCCTGAATCCCCCAAGATGGGATTGGCGGCGGCGGCGTCTCTGGAAGGTTTTCCGTATCGTGGCTCTCGGTACTGGGGGTTTCGCGACGAAGGCTATTTGTAGGCGGAAGGGCAGGTCAAGGGGCGTCACGAGGGGCCCACACTATAGGTCGGCGCGGCCAGGGCTTGGGCCGCGCCGCCCTATGGTGTCGCCACCTCGTGGCCCCACTTCGTCTCCTCTTCGGTCTTCTGGAAGCTTCGTGGCAAAATAGGACCCTAGGCGTTGATTTCGTCCAATTCCGAGAATATTTCCTTACTAGGATTTCTGAAACCAAAAACAGCAGAAACAAAGAATCGGCACTTCGGCATCTTGTTAATAGGTTAGTTCTAGAAAATGCACGAATATGACATAAAGTGTGCATAAAACATGTAGATATCATCAATAATGTGGCATGGAACATAAGAAATTATCGATACGTCGGAGACGTATCAAACGCCAAGCCAACATTGCTGCACTGCAACAGCTCGCTCAGAACAACAACGGCCATGGGAACCACGACCACCCTGGGTCAAAACTGAAGAACTTTCAGAACACCAACCCACCTATCTTCAACAAGACTGAAGAGCCCCTCGATGCCGATGACTGGCTCCAGACGATGGAGAATAATTTGGAAGTAGCTGGAGTGGAAGCCAATGAGAAGGTCTTGTTTGCAACCCACTATCTTGCCGGACCAGCCCGCGCTTGGTGGACAAGCACCCGTGCCCTGAACGGAGGTCAGTTCATGACTTGGGAGGATTTCAAGCTCAAGTTTAGCAAGTACCATGTGCCCCAAGGACTGATCAAGATGATGAGAGACTAGTTCCGCGAACTCAAGCAAGGCAGGATGTCCGTGGTAGAATACCGCGACAGATTTCTTACTCTGTCAAGGTACGCCCCGAATGAGACCGATACCGATGAGAAGAGGAAAGAAAGATTTCTGAACGGACTCCATGACGAGATGCAGACCGTACTGGTCAACATTCCCTTTGCTGACCTAGAAGCTCTGGTGGACTCCGCCATCCAGATGGAAGGGAAGCTTCACCAAGCCAATGAGAACCGCAAGCGCCGGATGATGAATCAGCATGGGTCCAGCAATACCCAGAAGTACCGCAACAACTCATCTGGAGGATATACTCCAAAGTACAACAAGCCCCCTGCTCAGAACTACCGCCCACACTACACCAACAACCACGGAGGACCCCCGAAGCCCGGAGGCAACAACAACAACAATCACACCAGCAACAACCACAACAACAACAACAACAACAACAACAACAACAACAACAACAATAATGGCCCTAAGACTGGAAGCAACGCCATCCCCGTCGCCAACAAGGACAAGGCCACCATCACTTGTTATGAGTGTGGTGTCGTGGGGCACTACTCCAACGAGCGTCCCAAGAGGCTCGCCAAGCTCGCCGGCAACACCGCTACACCTGCTCAGAACCAATGCCGCTTTGCCGCAAGAAAGAACCCGAACAACAACGGCCGCTACTACAACATGACGGCCACCGAAGCCCAAGAAGCACCTCAGAACATGCCAAGTATGTTCCCTGCTAAATCATATCGCCCAATCTCTCTTAGGAACCTAACTTTTCTTAAAATCTCGGGACGAGATTTGTTTAAGGGGGAAGGGTTTGTAACACCCCAAATTTCAAAACAAAGAGAAAATTAATTTCCTCTTTCCAAAAATAAGAACCAACAAAAACTTTTCTTACATAGAGTGCTATGCATAGTGCTCATACCTAATACTTGTGTTTTGCCATGATGAGTGTTCTTATGCTTATGTGATAAACCCTAAAACCCTAAAGTGATCAAGTGAAGATCACAAACCAAATAAAATTAAAAGAGAAAGAAATCAAATAAGAAAAACCCTAACCTCCTCAAAAATCATTTGGATCTATTTTGAGAAACCAAAATAGAAGAAAAATACATATGTGGGCCTATAGCCCTAATATGGAGGTTTTGAACTCTACTTTTCTTACTTTGCTAAAATGGTGGTGAACCCTTGCAAAACTTACTAAAACCCTAAACCTCATCCCTCTTGTCATCAATCTTTGAAAAATAAAATAAAAAGAAAAGATCTTATTTAAGAAAAAGGCATATGCAAGCCTATGGATACTTGTTGAAAATGATGAGCTTTGCCTTGTCTACCTTGAGTAGATGAATTGAAATACTTCAACACACTCAACAAAGCACTTACCAACCAATTCAAGTGTGAAACAAAATAAAATCAAACATATGCATAGAGGCATATGTGCCTATGGCTATTTCTGTAAAACTTTACCCTAGGCCTTTCTACTTTATTTAGAAGATTGGAAAACCTTCATAAACCTTATCTAGTACTCCTCAAACATAATCCAAAGTGAAACAAAAGATTTTTGAAAAGAAAGTAATAATGCCATAGAGGCATATGAGAGCAAAATATCAAATTTGTGAAATTGAGGATCTTGACCCTAAGACTTGTAGTGAATGGTGGGATCACTCCTATATACCATTTCAACTCTCAACAACATCAATTGGGTCAAGCCTAGTCAAATTAAAAATCAAATGCCACATATGCATAGAGGCATATGTGACACATAGCCATTTTCACCAATTCTTGTCCTATGCACTTCTACTTTGACCAAATGGTGTGAAACCATCTCTAAACCTAATCTAATACTAAATTGACCCTAAGTCATTCCCAAGTAAAGCAAGATGAACAATTTACAAAGAATAATGAAAATTGACACATCACCTCTCATGTATTATGGCCAATTTTACCAATCTTTGAGCAAGACCATTTGAAATGGTTTCAATGGTTTGAAAATGTTTCTAAACTAATAAGAATCACATTAGAGTCAAGAAAAGTCAAATCAAATGGAGAGAAATCAAATAGTGAGATAATTCCATTTTCACTCACATACACATTTAGCCAAATTATCAAATCTTGACCTAGCCACCTCCATTGCCTCAACATGGTTTGAACCTTTCACCTAACTCAATCTAACACCAAATAAACCTCACTCTTGTCAAAATGAAGCAAAGAAAAATAAAAGAATAAAAGTTAGAAATTCACAAAACCCTCACATATGGCTTATGCCATTTTTATAAATTTTGACCCTAGACCATTTTGATCTTCACCATTAGTTGAATAATGTTACTAAACACTTATTACAACTTTTGGAATCAAATAAACACAATTCAAATCAAATCCAAACTCAAAATTGGCTCACATACAATAATGGTCAAATCTGCCCTTTATATTCTGGTCACTACTTTGAGCCTCTCTATTTCAAGTTTTTCAAACTAAACTTTCCCAATTCTTTGCATGTCATCCAAGAGCACATCAAGGTGAACAACTTTGGTAAAGACCATCATGCCAAATTCATCTTGGATCAAAAACTATGCTCATGCAAAGTTGAGACTTTTTAATATGAACAACAATCTCACCTTCTCAAATTTTGCTATTCTTTGAATTTTAAAATTCCACCACCACACATAGTTGTCTCTGATCATTTACCACTCAACTCAATTCATCACTTTCAAATTTTATAACCATATGAACTCAACCAAATTTGGGCAAAATTGTAAATTACCAATATGTAACTATTTTCCACTATTTGGAATAGTGACTCTACCCTCAACCCTAATGCCCCAAACTACTCTACCATGTTCCCTTGTGCCCTCCAACATCTGGTCCCCTCCAACACCTTGTCCCCTCCAACACCTTGTCCCCTCCAACACTTTGTCCCCTCCAACATCTATCCCCTCTCCTCTCCATCCTTGAACCTATAAATAGAGCACTTACCCCTGCTCTTGGACAACACCACACCACCTAGCAGCATCCTCCTCTCCCTCCTTGAGCCTCTCCTCCTCCCTCCTTGCCTCTCCACGGCCCCAAACATCGCCGGAATGCACCCGGCGGCCACCCTCAAAACTGCCCAGATTTTTGTCACCATAGCCTCCAACTCCTACCCCATCTTGTAGCCCTTGAAGAGAGCTTTCCAACGCAACCAACCCCGCCTTAATCCGAGCTCCGAGGTGAAAGTTATGGCCCCCGCAAGATCCCTGGTTCGGGAGGAAAACGACGGCCCAGCGCCGTCGGATCGTCATCCGACGATCTGCGCGCTTCGCCCGCGCCCGACGTGCATGCGCCATGCATGCGTGGCCCAGGCCGCAGCTGGGCCGGCCCACTTCTTTCCCGCCCCCTGTTTAGATTCAAATTTCGTTTAATTCTTTTTAGATAATTTGCAAACTGATGCTGTGTTAAAAATTGAATAACTCCAAATCTACTTGGCCAAATTTTACAAATTTTATATTTTGGAAAGCTTAGAGTTGTTTCTACACAATGCCATTGGATTCAAACCCATATCTGTTCTAGAATTAATGTAGCAAAATAAACAAGACAGGAACTTTTCTGCCTTAGAATAATTATTAAAAATCAACCACAAATGATTTTAAGTTAATTCCAACTCCTATAAATCACATTACACTTGTAATAATTGTTTATGCAAAAATATACCATGCTTACTTTGAATGATCATGGCCTAGATTAATTAAAGGACTATATGGCTAGTTCTAGTCAAAGATATTGTCCAAAACTATTTAAAAATAATAAGGGAGTTTTTCTCCCACCTAAATCTTGTCATGAACAATTAAAAATGAGGTAGAGACTCTGGTCATATATGTCTCATATGAATTGTTGATGATATTGAATCACTTTAATGGTAGTTTTTAACTTAGTTACAACTATGTGTTAAATCATATGAGAGGTATTCCTCTCATTTAAATCTTGTTCTCAAGTAATTCAACATGAGGTAGTGACCATGGTCTATAAAATCTCATATTGAGTTATTTGGTGACATTAAATCACTACCATGTTAGGCTTAAATTGCATGAGGTATGGAACCTCATTTAAATCATTTTCTAAAATGATGAGTATGAAGAGGTTAACTTTGGTCAACCTAGGTCATATATCATTCATAAGAGAAATTAAATCTTAATAAGATAATGAGAGGAAATTATTTCTCTAAATAATTAAAAGTAACATCTAAGTTAGTATGAGAGGAAGTTATTTTTCTTAACTAAGAAAAACACATTTACCAACTTAATAGTAAGGTATGATGCTAGTTTAAGTTGTGTGAATCATGTGTGTGCTTAGTTTAGTAAATAAGTTTGGTATGATGATTGTGTACCCCGTATTGTATTTTAGACGCTAGTACCGGAGACTATCAAGAGGAAGAGGTCTTCTACCAAGAGGAAGAGCATGAAAACTTTGATCACATCACCAACCAAGGCAAGCTATTACCAATGCAAGCTAGACTATTGCAAGTTATAATGTTGCAAGCTAATATTCTTGCAAAGTGCAAAGCCCCTTGGGGCAAGGCACCATGAATCTTATCTTTTCTTACATAAGCCTATCCCAAGTTTATATCTTACAAGTTTTTACTTGTGTTCTCAAGAAGTTACTTTTATGGTTAACTTGGGTCAAAGTAGAGAAATTTACTAGAGTAGTAAAGTTAGTCTCCCTCAAGCAAAGCAAGATAATACTCTTGCAAAGTGCAAAGCTCACCATGAGCAAGGCATTACCCCATTTACTTTATGCTTATGATCCTATTTCCCAGTTTTACTTTAGAAGCTTTATTTTACTTTTATTTTATCAAAGTACTTCTGATTTATGATTTACTTGATTAGTATTGGATTAGTACAAGAGTATCAAGGTTAGCCTAGAAGCAAAGCAAAGTACTTAGCACCCCTCATACTTAGATTATCAAGGTTAGCCTAGAAGCAAAGCAAAGTACTTAGCACCCCTCATACTAGATGCTAGCACTAAATTAAAAGTGACTACCTTAGTTGGGAACTTGTGAAATGAAATGACTTTGAAAACCTTGGAATGATGAGTCATTCTATTTGAAATATTTTGAAGGTGAATATGATCTGTGAATGACTTGGTGAACTTTACAAAAACTGATGGTTGGGTTCGGATGCGATACCATTCCAATTTTACAAGTACCCCCACAATACCTGAATCTGGGTAAGGCTTAGCTGGAAATTTAGGTGTCTTAGTATAGGTTCCCTCTGAACAAGCGTCATAGGGGTTATGCCGAGGCTGCCTCCGTTGAAAGTGAAATGACGTGAATTGAGGTGAATTGTACGACCAAGCCCTGTGCAGTTCCCTGGTTGGCGGTTTGCTTTCACCGGGAGGCCAAGCTCATGGGGAGAGGTGCCTATACTAGGGTATGTAAATGAAAGGTTAGGATTGGTAGTTCGCATACTGCTTACGATAAATCAGGGCCAGTTACCCCTGACGAACTATTGCAATTGTTGTGGCACAAGTGTACAACCTCTGCAGAGTTAAACCTATTCGAATAGCCACGTCCGCGGTCATGGACAGTTGG
The DNA here is from genome assembly GCF_019359855.2 of Lolium perenne. Lineage (NCBI taxonomy): Eukaryota > Viridiplantae > Streptophyta > Magnoliopsida > Poales > Poaceae > Lolium > Lolium perenne. The sequence continues at coordinate 209,175,279 of NC_067245.2, read as the reverse complement.
GAAGGCCATACTGTTCCGTCATCAGAAATTTTCTAAAAAGATGAATGGTGACTTGTGAATTTGATTTTGAAGGGTGACTTGTGAATTTGAACTTGAAAGGTGACTTTGACTTCGAATCACAACGGAGTTGTGGGAATGACACTAATGTTCCCACTTGAGTTAGTTAGCACATGAGGAGTTGTTTACTAAAATGTTTGTGAACTAAAATTGGCTTTATGCAAAATAAACTAGAGCTTAGCACCCCTTACTAGAATTGTTAGCACTTACATTAGTATTAGTTTGCGAGTACTTTAAAGTACTCACGGCTGTGTCCCTGGCTATTCAAATGGCCAGAATATGAAGAGGAGCAGAACTATCAGGATGACGGCAACCAGGACGTCTACGACAACTAGGGAATCTTCTGACGTCAGACGTTGGCCTGTGGACTCAAGAGTCCCTTCTATTTACGCTTCCGCTATGAAACTATGAACTTTGTGTCCGTTGATCAATAGATCAACTATTTGTGTAATATTGGATCATGTGATCTCTATTTGTAAGACGACTATGGTATGTAATGGATGATGACTTATGATATTCAACTGTTATGTCTCGCAACAACAATATTCCTGGGATTGCGATGTATGGCATAACAGGCACCTGGACTTAAAAATCCGGGTGTTGAGAAGTTGGTATCAGAGCCATTGTTTGACCTTAGAAGACCCTAGTTAGAATGGACGTCTGAAAAACTTAGTTTCAAAACCAACGAAGTGAATACTTGGAAAAACTTATTCTCCCTCTCATCCTTGAGACCTTTTTCAAAAATGAGAAATTCATGCCCTAAATTTTCCTTGTAGAACTACCTAAAACTTTGCACACTTGACTACTTCTTTAACTTACTTATCCTAATTGCTCACAGATGGAGTACCAATGGGAGTTCTATCAGCTTGGTCCCGGAGGCGACCTAAGGTTCGAAAAGGATTTGAAGCAACTAGTGGAATATCTAGGACACCCGTATCCCGAGTTCTTCGGAATACCCCTCAACAACCACTCCGGAGAAACACCTCGGTGGGAAGTTTCTACTGATCTACAAAGAAAGCTTGGAGCCCCGGTATGGGAAACCATCTGGATTTCTGTAACGGGAAACACTTGGAAGGAAGGACTAGTCAGAGCTATGCAAGAAGCAATTTCCCGTCTGTGTGGACAAAATGAGAACAAGATCAAGAACACTCGCTTCATCTACTACCCAAGACATGACTCCATGGGACGATCGATGACCATTCCCCCACACACGGAGATGAACCCCTATGTAGCACACCAGGACTTCAGGCTGTACAAAACCCGCAGGGATTTGGACAACGCCCTCGCCTCTCGCCAAGCACAGCACCCGTGAAGACGAAGAATTCACCCGGAAGAGTAGTATCACCCCAGCACTTAAGTAGGTGTGAGTTGTATCGGGATCCCCTTGTATCGTAGAGCGAATGAATGGTTCTTCAAACCAACGGTGTGTTAGATTTGTAATGTGTGATGTTTGGTATTAATGAAAAAGTGTTGTTGGTTATACCCCCCTCAACACTACTCAAATGTTTAAGTTTTGAACTTCGTGAACTCTAAATTCAAAACAAACCGTAGAAATTTCCCTCTTATCTTATCATCCACTCCGATGTTCAGATGGCCCCACCAACCCGCAATGCCACCCAAGACGCCATGCTGCGGATGCTAGAGATGATGATGGCTGACCGAGAAGCCGAGAGAGCTGAACGCTGACACGCGTACAGCACGCGACCGTTGGGAACCCCAAGTGGAAGGTGTGATGCGTACAGCAGTAAGTTTCCCTCAGTTAGAAACCAAGGTTTATCGAACCAGTAGGAGTCAAGAAACACGTTGAAGGTTGATGGCGGCGAGATGTAGTGCAGCGCAACACCAGGGATTCCGGCGCCAACGTGGAACCTGCACAACACAAACCAAGTACTTTGCCCCAACGTAACAGCGAGGTTGTCAATCTCACCGGCTTGCTGTAACAAAGGATTAGATGTATAGTGTGGATGATGATTGTTTGCAGAGAACAGTAGAGCAAGTATTGCAGTAGATTGTATTTCAGTATAGAGAATTGGACCGGGGTCCACAGTTCACTAGAGGTGTCTCTCCCATAAGATAAACAGCATGTTGGGTGAACAAATTACAGTTGGGCAATTGACAAATAGAGAGGGCATGACCATGCACATACATATTATGATGAGTATAGTGAGATTTAATTGGGCATTACGACAAAGTACATAGACCACTATCCAGCATGCATCTATGCCTAAAAAGTCCACCTTCAGGTTATCATCCGAACCCCTTCCAGTATTAAGTTGCTAACAACAGACAATTGCATTAAGTATTGCGCGTAATGTAATCAGTAGCTACATCCTCGAACATAGCACCAATGTTTTATCCCTAGTGGCAACAGCACATCCATAATCTTAGAGGTTTCTCACTCCCGCATTCACGGAGACATGAACCCACTATCGAGCATAAATACTCCCTCTTGGAGTTACAAGCATCTACTTGGCCAGAGCATCTACTAGTAATGGAGAGCATGCAAGATCATAAACAACACATAGATATAAATTGATAATCAACATAACATGGTATTCTCTATTCATTGGATCCCAACAAACACAACATATAGAATTACAGATAGATGATCTTGATCATGTTCGGCAGCTCACAAGACCCGACAATTAAGCACAATGAGGAGAAGACAACCATCTAGCTACTGCTATGGACCCATAGTCCAGGGGTAGACTACTCACACATCACTCCGGAGGCGACCATGGCGGCGTAGAGTCCTCCGGGAGATGATTCCCCTCTCCGGCAGGGTGCCGGAGGCGATCTCCTGAATCCCCCGAGATGGGATTGGCGGCGGCGGCGTCTCTGGAAGGTTTTCCGTATCGTGGCTCTCGGTACTGGGGGTTTCGCGACGAAGGCTATTTGTAGGCGGAAGGGCAGGTCAAGGGGCGTCACGAGGGGCCCACACTATAGGTCGGCGCGGCCAGGGCTTGGGCCGCGCCGCCCTATGGTGTCGCCACCTCGTGGCCCCAATTCGTCTCCTCTTCGGTCTTCTGGAAGCTTCGTGGCAAAATAGGACCCTGGGCGTTGATTTCGTCCAATTCCGAGAATATTTCCTTACTAGGATTTCTGAAACCAAAAACAGCGTAAAACAAAGAATCGGCACTTCGGCATCTTGTTAATAGGTTAGTTCCGAAAATGCACGAATATGACATAAAGTGTGCATAAAACATGTAGATATCATCAATAATGTGGCATGGAACATAAGAAATTATCGATACGTCGGAGACGTATCAGCATCCCCAAGCTTAGTTCCTGCTCGTCCCGAGCAGGTAAACGATAAACAAAGATAATTTCTGGAGTGACATGCCATCATAACCTTGATCATACTATTTGTAAGGCATATGTAGTGAATGCAGCGATCAAAACAATGTTTATGACATGAGTAAACAAGTGAATCATATAGCAAAGACTTTTCATGAATAGTACTTCAAGACAAGCATCAATAAGTCTTGCATAAGAGTTAACTCGTAAAGCAATAATTCAAAGTAAAGGCATTGAAGCAACACAAAGGAAGATTAAGTTTCAGCGGTTGCTTTCAACTTGTAACATGTATATCTCATGGATATTGTCAACATAGAGTAATATAACAAGTGCAATATGCAAATATGTAGGAATCAATGCACAGTTCACACAAGTGTTTGCTTCTTGAGGTGGAGAGAAATAGGTGAACTGACTCAACAATAAAAGTAAAAGAATGGTCCTTCAAAGAGGAAAGCATCGATTGCAATATTTGTGCTAGAGCTTTGATTTTGAAAACAAGAAACAATTTTGTCAACGGTAGTAATAAAGCATATGTATCATGTAAATTATATCTTACAAGTTGCAAGCCTCATGCATAGTGTACTAATAGTGCCCGCACCTTGTCCTAATTAGCTTGGACTACCGGGATCATCGCAATGCACATGTTTTAACCAAGTGTCACAAAGGGGTACCTCTATGCCGCCTGTACAAAGGTCTAAGGAGAAAGCTCGCATCGGATTTCTCGCTATTGATTATTCTCAACTTAGACATCCATACCGGGACAACATAGACAACAGATAATGGACTCCTCTTTTATGCATAAGCATGTAACAACAATTAATTTTCTCATTTGAGATTGAGGATATTGTCCAAAACTGAAACTTCCACCATGGATCATGGCTTTAGTTAGCGGCCCAATGTTCTTCTCTAACAATATGCACGCTCTAACCATAAGGTGATAGATCGCCCTTACTTCAGACAAGACGAACATGCATAGCAACTCACATGATATTCAACAAAGAGTAGTTGATGGCGTCCCCAGTGAACATGGTTATCGCACAACGAGCAACTTAATAAGAGATAAAATGCATAAGTACATATTCAATACCACAATAGTTTTTAAGCTATTTGTCCCATGAGCTATATATTGTAAAGGTAGAGAAATGGAAATTTAATGGTAGCACTCAAGCAATTTACTTTGGAATGGCGGGAAATACCATGTAGTAGGTAGGTATGGTGGACACAAATGGCATAGTGGTTGGCTCAAGTATTTGGATGCATGAGAAGTATTCCCTCTCGATACAAGGTTTAGGCAAGCAAGGCTATTTGAAACAAACACAAGGATGAAGCGGTGCAGCAAAACTCACATAAAAGACATATTGAAAACATTATAAGACTCTACACCGTCTTCCTTGTTGTTCAAACTCAATACTAGAAATTATCTAGACTTTAGAGAGACCAAATATGCAAACCAAATTTTAGCATGCTCTATGTATTTCTTCATTAATGGGTGCAAAGTATATGATGCAAGAGCTTAAACATGAGCACAACAATTGCCAAGTATCACATTATCCAAGACATTTTAGCAACTACTACATGTATCATTTTCCAATTCCAACCATATAACAATTTAACGAAGAAGAAACTTCGCCATGAATACTATGAGTAAAGCCTAAGGACATATTTGTCCATATGCTACAGCGGAGCGTGTCTCTCTCCCACACAGTGAATGCTAGGATCCATTTTATTCAAACAAAACAAACCGACGCTCCAAGCAAAGCACATAAGCTGTGATGGAATAAAAATATAGTTTCAGGGGAGGAACCTGATAATGTTGTCGATGAAGAAGGGGATGCCTTGGGCATCCCCAAGCTTAGGCGCTTGAGTCTTCTTGATATATGCAGGGTGAACCACCGGGGCATCCCCAAGCTTAGAGCTTTCACTCTCCTTGATCATGTTGTATCATCTCCCTCTCTTGATCCTTGAAAAACTTCCTCCACACCAAACTTAGAACAACTCATTAGAGGGTTAGTGCACAATCAAAATATATATGTTCAGAGGTGACATAATCATTCTTAACACTTCTGGACATTGGACAAAGCTACTGAAAGTCAATGGAATCGAAAAATCCATCGAACATATCAAAACTGGCAATGCGAAATAAAAGGCAGAATCTGTCAAAAACAGAACAGTTTGTATTGACGAATTTTATTGGGGCACCAGACTTGCTCAAATGAAAATGCTCAAATTGAATGAAAGTTGCGTACATATCTGAGAATTACTCACGTAAATTGGCATAATTTTCTGAGTTACCTACAGAGAATTTTGCCCAGATTCGTGACAGCAAAGAAATCTGTTTCTGCGCAGTAATCCAAATCTAGTATGAACTTTTCTATCAACGACTTTACTTGGCACAACAAAACACTAAACTAAGATAAGGAGAGGTTGCTACAGTAGTAAACAACTTCCAAGACACAAAATAAAAACAAAATTACTGTAGTAAAAACATGGGTTGTCTCCCATAAGCGCTTTTCTTTAACGCCTTTCAGCTAGGCGCAGAAAGTGTGTATCAAGTATTATCAAGAGACGAAGTGTCAACATCATAATTTGTTCTAATAATAGAATCAAAAGGTAACTTCATTCTCTTTCTAGGGAAGTGTTCCATACCTTTCTTGAGAGGAAATTGATATTTAATATTACCTTCCTTCATATCAATGATAGCACCAACGGTTCGAAGAAAAGGTCTTCCCAATATAATGGGACAAGATGCATTGCATTCAATATCCAAGACAACAAAATCAACGGGGACAAGGTTATTGTTAACGGTAATGCGAACATTGTCAACTTTCCCCAAAGGTTTCTTTGTAGAATGATCAGCAAGATTAACATCCAAATAACAATTTTTCAGCGGTGGCAAGTCAAGCATATTATAAATTTTCTTAGGCATAACAGAAATACTTGCACCAAGATCACATAAAGCATTACAATCAAAATCATTGACCTTCATCTTAATGATGGGCTCCCAACCATCCTCTAGCTTTCTAGGAATAGAAGCTTCGCGCTCTAATTTCTCTTCTCTAGCTTTTATGAGAGCATTTGTAATATGTTTTGTGAAAGCCAAATTTATAGCACTAGCATTAGGACTTTTAGCAAGTTTTTGTAAGAACTTTATAACTTCAGAGATGTTGCAATCATCAAAATTTAAACCATTATAATCTAAAGCAATGGGATCATCATCCCCAATGTTGGAAAAAATTTCAGCAGTTTTATCACAGGCAATTTCAGCAGTTTTAGCAGTTTCAGGCAATTTTTCGCGCTTTGCATTAGAAGTGGAAACATTGCTAACACCAATTCTTTTATTAGTAATAGTAGGAGGTGCAGCAACTTGTGTAGCATTAGCATTACTAGTGGTGGTAATAGTCCAAACTTTAGCTATATTATCTTCTTTTTCATTTTCTTCTCTTTCCCACCTAGCACGCAATTCGGCCATCAATCTTATATTCTCATTAATTCTAACTTGGATGGAATTTGCTGTAGTAACAATTTTATTATGATGATTTTCATTAGGCATAACTTTCGATTTCAAAAGATCAACATCAGCAGCAAGACTATCGACTTTAGAATCAAGTATATCAATTTTCCCAAGCTTTTCTTCAACAGATTTGTTAAAAGCAGATTGTGTACTAATAAATTCTTTAAGCATGGCTTCAAGTCCAGGGGGTGTATTCCTATTATTGTTGTAAGAATTCCCATAAGAATTACCATAGCCGTTGCCATTATTATAAGGATATGGCCTATAGTTGTTACTAGAATTGTTCCGGTAAGCATTGTTGTTGAAATTATTATTTTTAATGAAGTTTACATCAACATGTTCTTCTTGGGCAACCAATGAAGCTAACGGAACATTATTAGGATCAACATTAGTCCTATCATTCACAAGCATAGACATAATAGCATCAATCTTATCATTCAAGGAAGGGGTTTCTTCGACAGAATTTACCTTCTTACCTTGTGGAGCTCTTTCCGTGTGCCATTCAGAGTAATTGATCATCATATTATCAAGAAGCTTTGTTGCTTCACCAAGAGTGATGGACATAAAGGTACCTCCAGCAGCTGAATCCAATAGGTTCCGCGAAGAAAAATTCAGTCCTGCATAAAAGGTTTGGATGATCATCCAAGTAGTCAGTCCATGGGTTGGGCAATTTTTAACCAGAGATTTCATTCTTTCCCATGCTTGTGCAACATGTTCAGTATCTAATTGTTTAAAATTCATTATGCTACTCCTCAAAGATATAATTTTAGCAGGGGGATAATATCTACCAATAAAAGTATCCTTGCATTTAGTCCATGAATCAATACTATTCTTAGGCAGAGATAGCAACCAATCTTTAGCTCTTCCTCTTAATGAGAAAGGGAACAATTTTAATTTTATAATGTCACCATCTACATCTTTATATTTTTGCATCTCACATAGTTCAACAAAATTATTAAGATGGGCAGCAGCATCATCAGAACTAACACCAGAAAATTGCTCTTGCATAACAAGATTCAGTAAAGCAGGCTTAATTTCAAAGAATTCTGCTGTAATAGCAGGTGGAGCAATAGGTGTGCATAAGAAATCATTATTATTTGTGGTTGTGAAATCACACAACTTAGTATTTTCAGGAGTACCCATTTTAGCAACAGTAAATAAAGCAAACTAGATAAAGTAAATGCAAGTAACTAATTTTTTTGGGTTTTTGATATAGCAAACAAGATAGCAAGTAAAGTAAAACTAGCAACTAATTTTTTTGTATTTTGATATAGTGCAGCAAACAAAGTAGTAAATAAAACTAAGCAAGACAAAAACAAAGTAAAAAGAGATTGGGATGTGGAGACTCCCCTTGCAGCGTGTCTTGATCTCCCCGGCAACGGCGCCAGAAATTTAGCTTGACACGCGTACAGCACGCGACCGTTGGGAACCCCAAGTGGAAGGTGTGATGCGTACAGCAGTAAGTTTCCCTCAGTTAGAAACCAAGGTTTATCGAACCAGTAGGAGTCAAGAAGCACGTTGAAGGTTGATGGCAGCGAGATGTAGTGCGGCGCAACACCAGGGATTCCGGCGCCAACGTGGAACCTGCACAACACAAACCAAGTACTTTGCCCCAACGTAACAGCGAGGTTGTCAATCTCACCGGCTTGCTGTAACAAAGGATTAGATGTATAGTGTGGATGATGATTGTTTGCAGAGAACAGTAGAACAAGTATTACAGTAGATTGTATTTCAGTATAGAGAATTGGACCGGGGTCCACAGTTCACTAGAGGTGTCTCTCCCATAAGATAAACAGCATGTTGGGTGAACAAATTACAGTTGGGCAATTGACAAATAGAGAGGGCATGACCATGCACATACATATTATGATGAGTATAGTGAGATTTAATTGGGCATTACGACAAAGTACATAGACCGCTATCCAGCATGCATCTATGCCTAAAAAGTCCACCTTCAGGTTATCATCCGAACCCCTTCCAGTATTAAGTTGCTAACAACAGACAATTGCATTAAGTATTGCACGTAATGTAATCAGTAGCTACATCCTCGAACATAGCACCAATGTTTTATCCCTAGTGGCAACAGCACATCCATAATCTTAGAGGTTTTTGTCACTCCCCCAGATTCACGGAGACATGAACCCACTATCGAGCATAAATACTCCCTCTTGGAGTTACAAGCATCTACTTGGCCAGAGCATCTACTAGTAACGGAGAGCATGCAAGATCATAAACAACACATAGATATAAATTGATAATCAACATAACATGGTATTCTCTATAAATCGGATCCCAACAAACACAACATATAGAATTACAGATAGATGATCTTGATCATGTTCGGCAGCTCACAAGACCCGACAATTAAGCACAATGAGGAGAAGACAACCATCTAGCTACTGCTATGGACCCATAGTCCAGGGGTAGACTACTCACACATCACTCCGGAGGCGACCATGGCGGCGTAGAGTCCTCCGGGAGATGATTCCCCTCTCCGGCAGGGTGCCGGAGGCGATCTCCTGAATCCCCCAAGATGGGATTGGCGGCGGTGGCGTCTCTGGAAGGTTTTCCGTATCGTGGCTCTCGGTACTGGGGGTTTCGCGACGAAGGCTATTTGTAGGCGGAAGGGCAGGTCAAGGGGGCGTCACGAGGGGCCCACACTATAGGTCGGCGCGGCCAGGGCTTGGGCCGCGCCGCCCTATGGTGTCGCCACCTCGTGGCCCCACTTCGTCTCCTCTTCGGTCTTCTGGAAGCTTCGTGGCAAAATAGGACCCTAGGCGTTGATTTCGTCCAATTCCGAGAATATTTCCTTACTAGGATTTCTGAAACTAAAAACAGCAGAAATCAGCAACTGACACTTCGGCATCTTGTTAATAGGTTAGTTCCAGAAAATGCACGAATATGACATAAAGTGTGCATAAAACATGTAGATATCATCAATAATGTGGCATGGAACATAAGAAATTATCGATACGTCGGAGACGTATCAAACGCCAAGCCAACATTGCTGCACTGCAACAGCTCGCTCAGAACAACAACGGCCATGGGAACCACGACCACCCTGGGTCAAAACTGAAGAACTTTCAGAACACCAACCCACCTATCTTCAACAAGACCGAAGAGCCCCTCGATGCCGATGACTGGCTCCAGACGATGGAGAATAATTTGGAAGTAGCTGGAGTGGAAGCCAATGAGAAGGTCTTGTTTGCAACCCACTATCTTGCCGGACCAGCCCGCGCTTGGTGGACAAGCACCCGTGCCCTGAACGGAGGTCAGTTCATGACTTGGGAGGATTTCAAGCTCAAGTTTAGCAAGTACCATGTGCCCCAAGGACTGATCAAGATGATGAGAGACGAGTTCCGCGAACTCAAGCAAGGCAGGATGTCCGTGGTAGAATACCACGACAGATTTCTTACTCTGTCAAGGTACGCCCCGGATGAGACCGATACCGATGAGAAGAGGAAAGAAAGATTTCTGAACGGACTCCATGACGAGATGCATACCGTACTGGTCAACATTCCCTTTGCTGACCTAGAAGCTCTGGTGGACTCCGCCATCCAGATGGAAGGGAAGCTTCACCAAGCCAATGAGAACCGCAAGCGCCAGATGATGAATCAGCATGGGTCCAGCAATACCCAGAAGTACCGCAACAACTCATCTGGAGGATATACTCCAAAGTACAACAAGCCCCCTGCTCAGAACTACCGCCCACACTACACCAACAACCACGGAGGACCCCCGAAGCCCGGAGGCAACAACAACAACAACAATCACACCAGCAACAACAACAACAACAACAATAATGGCCCTAAGACTGGAAGCAACGCCATCCCCGTCGCCAACAAGGACAAGGCCACCATCACTTGTTATGAGTGTGGTGTAGTGGGGCACTACTCCAACGAGTGTCCCAAGAGGCTCGCCAAGCTCGCCGGCAACACCGCTGCACCTGCTCAGAACCAACGCCGCTTTGCCGCAAGAAAGAACCCGAACAACAACGGCCGCTACTACAACATGACGGCCACCGAAGCCCAAGAAGCACCTCAGAACATGCCAAGTATGTTCCCTGCTAAATCATATCGCCCAATCTCTCTTAGGAACCTAACTTTTCTTAAAATCTCGGGACGAGATTTGTTTAAGGGGGAAGGGTTTGTAACACCCCAAATTTCAAAACAAAGAGAAAATTAATTTCCTTTTTCCAAAAATAAGAACCAACAAAAACTTTTCTTACATAGAGTGCTATGCATAGTGCTCATACCTAATACTTGTGTTTTGCCATGATGAGTGTTCTTATGCTTATGTGATAAACCCTAAAACCCTAAAGTGATCAAGTGAAGATCACAAACCAAATAAAATTAAAAGAGAAAGAAATCAAATAAGAAAAACCCTAACCTCCTCAAAAATCATTTGGATCTATTTTGAGAAACCAAAATAGAAGAAAAATACATATGTGGGCCTATAGCCCTAATATGGAGGTTTTGAACTCTACTTTTCTTACTTTGCTAAAATGGTGGTGAACCCTTGCAAAACTTACTAAAACCCTAAACCTCATCCCTCTTGTCATCAATCTTTGAAAAATAAAATAAAAAGAAAAGATCTTATTTAAGAAAAAGACATATGCAAGCCTATGGATACTTGTTGAAAATGATGAGCTTTGCCTTGTCTACCTTGAGTAGATGAATTGAAATACTTCAACACACTCAACAAAGCACTTACCAACCAATTCAAGTGTGAAAGAAAATAAAATCAAACATATGCATAGAGGCATATGTGCCTATGGCTATTTCTGTAAAACTTTACCCTAGGCCTTTCTACTTTATTTAGAAGATTGGAAAACCTTCATAAACCTTATCTAGTACTCCTCAAACATAATCCAAAGTGAAACAAAAGATTTTTGAAAAGAAAGTAATAATGCCATAGAGGCATATGAGAGCAAAATATCAAATTTGTGAAATTGAGGATTTTGACCCTAAGACTTGTAGTGAATGGTGGGATCACTCCTATATACCATTTCAACTCTCAACAACATCAATTGGGTCAAGCCTAGTCAAATTAAAAATCAAATGCCACATATGCATAGAGGCATATGTGACACATAGCCATTTTCACCAATTCTTGTCCTATGCACTTCTACTTTGACCAAATGGTGTGAAACCATCTCTAAACCTAATCTAATACTAAATTGACCCTAACCCATGCCCAAGTAAAGCAAGATGAACAATTTACAAAGAATAATGAAAATTGACACATCACCTCTCATGTATTATGGCCAATTTTACCAATCTTTGAGCAAGACCATTTGAAATGGTTTCAATGGTTTGAAAATGTTTCTAAACTAATAAGAATCACATTAGAGTCAAGAAAAGTCAAATCAAATGGAGAGAAATCAAATAGTGAGATAATTCCATTTTCACTCACATACACATTTAGCCAAATAATAAAATCTTGACCTAGCCACCTCCATTGCCTCAACATGGTTTGAACCTTTCACCTAACTCAATCTAACACCAAATAAACCTCACTCTTGTCAAAATGAAGCAAAGAAAAATAAAAGAATAAAAGTTAGAAATTCACAAAACCCTCACATATGGCTTATGCCATTTTTATAAATTTTGACCCTAGACCATTTTGATCTTCACCATTAGTTGAATAATGTTACTAAACACTTATTACAACTTTTGGAATCAAAGAAACACAATTCAAATCAAATCCAAACTCAAAATTGGCTCACATACAATAATGGTCAAATCTGCCCTTTATATTCTGGTCACTACTTTGAGCCTCTCTATTTCAAGTTTTTCAAAATAAACTTTCCCAATTCTTTGCATGTCATCCAAGAGCACATCAAGGTGAACAACTTTGGTAAAGACCATCATGCCAAATTCATCTTGGATCAAAAACTATGCTCATGCAAATTTGAGACTTTTTAATATGAACAACAATCTCACCTTCTCAAATTTTGCTATTCATTGAATTTTAAAATTCCACCACCACACATAGTTGTCTCTGATCATTTACCACTCAACTCAATTCATCACTTTCAAATTTTATAACCATATGAACTCAACCAAATTTGGGCAAAATTGTAAATTACCAATATGTAACTATTTGCCACTATTTGGAATAGTGACTCTACCCTCAACCCTAATGCCCCTAACTACTCTACCATGTTCCCTTGTCCCCTCCAACATCTGGTCCCCTCCAACACCTTGTCCCCTCCAACACCTTGTCCCCTCCAACACCTTGTCCCCTCCAACATCTATCCCCTCTCCTCTCCATCCTTGAACCTATAAATAGAGCACTTCCCCCTGCTCTTGGACAACACCACACCACCTAGCAGCATCCTCCTCTCCCTCCTTGAGCCTCTCCTCCTCCCTCCTTGCCTCTCCACGGCCCCAAACATCGCCGGAATGCACCCGGCGCCACCCTATAAACTGCCCAGATTTTTGTCACCATAGCCTCCAACTCCTACCCCATCTTGTAGCCCTTGAAGAGAGCTTTCCAACGCAACCAACCCCTCCTTAATCCGAGCTCCGAGGTGAAAGTTATGGCCCCCGCAAGATCCCTGGTTCGGGAGGAAGACGACGGCCCAGCGCCGTCGGATCGTCATCCGACGATCTGCGCGCTTCGCCCGCGCCCGACGTGCATGCGCCATGCATGCGTGGCCCAGGCCGCAGCTGGGCCGGTCCACTTCTTTCCCGCCCCCTGTTTAGATTCAAATTTCGTTTAATTCTTTTTAGATAATTTGCAAACTGATGATGTGTTAAAAATTGAATAACTCCAAATCTACTTGGCCAAATTTTACAAATTTTATATATTTGGAAAGCTTAGAGTTTTTTGTACACAATTCCATTGGATTCAAACCCATATCTGTTCTAGAATTAATGTAGCAAAATAAACAAGACAGGAACTTTTCTGCCTTAGAATAATTATTAAAAATGAACCACAAATGATTTTAAGTTAATTCCAACTCCTATAAATCACATTACACTTGTACTAATTGTTTATGCAAAAATATACCATGCTTACTTTGAATGATCATGGCCTAGATTAATTAAAGGACTATATGGTTAGTTCTAGTCAAAGATATTGTCCAAAACTATTTAAAAATAATAAGGGAGTTTTTCTCCCACCTAAATCTTGTCATGAACAATTAAAAATGAGGTAGAGACTCTGGTCATATATGTCTCATATGAATTGTTGATGATATTGAATCACCTTAATGGTAGTTTTTAACTTAGTTACAACTATGTGTTAAATCATATGAGAGGTATTCCTCTCATTTAAATCTTGTTCTCAAGTAATTCAACATGAGGTAGTGACCATGGTCTATAAAATCTCATATTGAGTTATTTGGTGACATTAAATCACTACCATGTTAGGCTTAAATTGCATGAGGTATGGAACCTCATTTAAATCATTTTCTCAAATGATGAGTATGATGAGGTTGACTTTGGTCAACCTAGGTCATATATTATTCATAAGAGAAATTAAATCTTAATAAGATAATGAGAGGAAATTATTTCTCTAAATAATTAAAAGTAACACCTAAGTTAGTATGAGAGGAAGTTATTTTTCTTAACTAAGAAAAACACATTTACCAACTTAATAGTAAGGTATGATGCTAGTTTAAGTTGTGTGAATCATGTGTGTGCTTAGTTTAGTAAATAAGTTTGGTATGATGATTGTGTACCCCGTATTGTATTTTAGACGCTAGTACCGGAGACTATCAAGAGGAAGAGGTCTTCTACCAAGAGGAAGAGCAAGAAAACTTTGATCACATCACCAACCAAGGCAAGCTATTACCAATGCAAGCTAGACTATTGCAAGTTATAATGTTGCAAGCTAATATTCTTGCAAAGTGCAAAGCCCCTTGGGGCAAGGCACCATGAATCTTATCTTTTCTTACATAAGCCTATCCCAAGTTTATATCTTACAAGTTTTTACTTGTGTTCTCAAGAAGTTACTTTTATGGTTAACTTGGGTCAAAGTAGAGAAATTTACTAGAGTAGTAAAGTTAGTCTCCCTCAAGCAAAGCAAGATAATACTCTTGCAAAGTGCAAAGCTCACCATGAGCAAGGCATTACCCCATTTACTTTATGCTTATGATCCTATTTCCCAGTTTTACTTTAGAAGCTTTATTTTACTTTTATTTTATCAAAGTACTTCTGATTTATGATTTACTTGATTAGTATTGGATTAGTACAAGAGTATCAAGGTTAGCCTAGAAGCAAAGCAAAGTACTTAGCACCCCTCATACTTAGATTATCAAGGTTAGCCTAGAAGCAAAGCAAAGTACTTAGCACCCCTCATACTAGATGCTAGCGCTAAATTAAAAGTGACTACCTTAGTTGGGAACTTGTGAAATGAAATGACTTTGAAAACCTTGGAATGATGAGTCATTCTATTTGAAATATTTTGAAGGTGAATATGATCTGTGAATGACTTGGTGAACTTTACAAAAACTGATGGTTGGGTTCGGATGCGATACCATTCCAGTTTTACAAGTACCCCCACAATACCTGAATCTGGGTAAGGCTTAGCTGGAAATTTAGGTGTCTTAGTATAGGTTCCCTCTGAACAAGCGTCATAGGGGTTATGCCGAGGCTGCCTCCGTTGAAAGTGAAATGACGTGAATTGAGGTGAATTGTACGGCCAAGCCCTGTGCAGTTCCCGGGTTGGCGGTTTGCTTTCACCGGGAGGCCAAGCTCATGGGGAGAGGTGCCTATACTAGGGTATGTAAATGAAAGGTTAGGATTGGTAGTTCGCGTACTGCTTACGATAAATCAGGGCCAGTTACCCCTGACGAACTATTGCAATTGTTGTGGCACAAGTGTACAACCTCTGCAGAGTTAAACCTATTCGAATAGCCGCGTCCGCGGTCATGGACAGTTGGGAAGGCCATACTGTTCCGTCATCAGAAATTTTCTAAAACGATGAATGGTGACTTGTGAATTTGATTTTGAAGGGTGACTTGTGAATTTGAACTTGAAAGGTGACTTTGACTTCGAATCACAACGGAGTTGTGGGAATGACACTAATGTTCCCACTTGAGTTAGTTAGCACATGAGGAGTTGTTTACTAAAATGTTTGTGAACTAAAATTGGCTTTATGCAAAATAAACTAGAGCTTAGCACCCCTTACTAGAATTGTTAGCACTTACATTAGTATTAGTTTGCGAGTACTTTAAAATACTCACGGCTGTGTCCCTGGCTATTCAAATGGCCAGACTATGAAGAGGAGCAGAACTATCAGGATGACGGCAACCAGGACGTCTACGACAACTAGGGAATCTTCTGACGTCAGACGTTGGCCTGTGGACTCAAGAGTCCCTTCTATTTACGCTTCCGCTATGAAACTATGAACTTTGTGTCCGTTGATCAATAGATCAACTATTTGTGTAATATTGGATCATGTGATCTCTATTTGTAAGACGACTATGGTATGTAATGGATGATGACTTATGATATTCAACTGTTATGTCTCGCAACAACAATATTCCTGGGATTGCGATGTATGGCATAACAGGCACCTGGACTTAAAAATCCGGGTGTTGACAATAAACGAATACGAGGATACAATCACCAAACAATGCTTAAGTATTCTTAATTAGCCTTAATGGCTCACACAATTGATCTAGCATCACTACTTAACATTTATTCACAAATTATGCTAGGGTTTCCTTATTTAACATTAGGAAAATAATTTCCTCTCATTGAAAGTTGAAATTAGAGTTTCTCTTTGGTTTGGAGAAATAATTTCCTCTCATTGAATCTTCTTAAGATTTAATCTTCTCAAATAACCAGGGATGATCACATGTTGGCCAAGGTCAACACTTCACACTTATCATTTGAGAAAAAATGATTTAAATGAGATTCATCATCTCATGTGATTTAAACAACCATGGTAATTTAAATACTATATTGATTTAAATTCTACAAGTGAGCAAGTATGAGCCTAAGCAGTAGAGGTCATCACATTACTTCATATCACTTGAGAACATGATTTAAATGAGGTGCTACACCTCATAGATTTAAATTCCTAAAATTTGAAATAGTTTAAATGGACTAGTATTGACTACATAGCCAATATTTTGCTTCTAGCCCATGATCATGTACAGAACCTATATCATATTTTTACATAGTAAATTGGGGTTTGTTAAATGTGAATTATTGCAATTGGATTCACTTCAAAATTCAAAATGGTTGATTTTTAAGATTTATTTGAATACTGAAAAGTCTCTGGTTTGTTATTTTTGCTATTCCAATTCTACACAAGATATGGGGTTGAATCCAGTGGCAAAATGTAGATAATTTCATGGGCTTTCCAGAGATATGTAGTTTGCTAGATTTGGTGCAGTAGTTTTAAAGTTATTCAAATGTGAATGGGGCACCAGTATTTGAATTTAGATGAAACTATTTATTTGAAATACACCTAAGTGGGCTAGGCGGGAAAAGCAGAAGGGCCGAAATGATTTAAACAAGAAGCAGCTCAGTAACGGTTCAGGCCTGCTGACGTGGGGTCCCACACGTCAGTGAGTTTATTTCACCGAAACGGTACCTGGCAACGTCGGCCGTTGGATTAGAAACTGATCGCACAGCTGAGGTTGATCTTCTCCGTCGGGGGAGAGGACCTTGCTGCGCCGGCGAGGTAGGGGGTCGGCGGCGTGACGGAGGTTCCCGCGGGGCTCTGCTGGGTGCGAGGCGATGTTGTCGATGGTGAAGAAGCGTCTGGTAGCAGCGGCGAGGCTCGGGGCGGCGTGAATCGGCGACGGGATCTACGGGCTCCGGCGACTCCGATCTTGCAATTGAGGCGCCTCCGGCAGTAATTGGACGAGCTACGGTGGTGAGGAGGATCAGGGATCACTACTAGGGAAAGGCCCATTGCCGGCGCACCTAAAACGCCCATTGCCGGCGCACCACGAGCCCGCCGGTGCGAACGCGCCGGTGATAAATGGACACTGCCGGCGCACCAGGTAGTGCGCCGGCGATATGTCACCATCGCCGGCGCACCACCCAAGCTTCGCCGGCAAAGATATATTCCACCGGCGCACAATCAGGTGCGCCGGCAATAGTGCTTCCAGCACTGGCGCATGCCACGTGCGCCGGCAGTATGTCATTTAGGTGCGCCGGCAATTAATTCGAAAATTCTTTTTTCCAGCTTTTTTCCAGCATATTACAATACATATTTGACAGCAGTATATATTTACAACGCAGAAGCACATAGAGAGCCAAGTTTCATTTCGGTATCAGTACACAAATACGCAAGTCTCGTTTCGGAATGTGTTGATTCATACAACACATGTGCATATGCAACACCGAACGACGAAGTTTCACAAAGTTAGAAGTCTTGGTACATAGTCGTCACAAGTATCGTCATACACCTCACAATGTAGGTCCTAACCTAAACTAGAATCACATAGAACATGACCAACATGGTCATGACCATCATCACGAAGGCCATGGTCTTCATCCGGTTCCTCCTCATGTCCCTCATCTCTCCCGCTAGATAACGGGCGTATCTTCCTTCCGCCTCCACCCTAGTGGGGTATCCCTTGTAGCTGTTGCCGCTGAAACGGTGCACCTGTCTCCGACAGTCCTCCCAGTCGTCGTAGACTCCAGGAACCCTCCCCTTGTACACGACATATGTCGTCGGCATCTCCATTCACAAGACAAGTAAAACGTTAGTACCAATGCAATGAACAAGTGCCAACTCAAATAAGAGACAAGTAGTATGAACTAAATAGCATGTGCCTCATACTTTGTTGGTCGAAATAAATAATAACATACAGGGATGGGGTCAGTGAGGCTAGGTAGGATGCACAATAGATTGATATTTGTGGCCATCACACCAAGCCTCACTGGCCCCACCCCGGAGTGTACAAGTGACCGAACATTTTAATCATCGGCCAATGCAATTAAGAAGTGCGAACTCAAATAGAAGACAAGTAGTACGAATTAAATAGCGTGCCTCATACTTTGTCGGTCGAAACAAATATTAACATCCAGGGATGGAGTCAGTGAGGCTAGGTAGGATGCACAATAGATTGATACTTGTGGCCGTCGCACCAAGGCTCACTGGCTCCACCCCCGAGTGTACGATTGACCGAACATTCTAATCATCGGCGAACTCCAAATACGAGGCAAGTAGTGGTCGAGTAAATGCAAATAATTATTAAGCTATGTACGCCATAATCTTGAAATATATAGCAAAGTAAATGAAACTACAGACACATGTTCACATGCACATTCATAAAATAAAAGCAACTAGTCGATTCTATGGGAATATATAGCAATTATTACAGTACGGAAGTTCAAGGACATATCGTTCAAGCTTTAGCAAGTGTTCCCGTCGTAGGATCGGGTTGTACGCCTAGGGGGGAATGGACGGCAGCCCTCAAGCGAGTTGAACGGCCTCTCATCACGCGACATCTCCAAGCGGAGGTCTATCTCGTCATTAGGTGGTAGACCATAGCCGTAGAAGAACTCGCTAGACCTATTGTTGACATCCTGCAGGATTATCGTGCAAATGAACCGCTGGATGCGACCCAGCTTCTTTCTAATCTCTCTATCGTGGACATCCGCCATGTTTGCAAACCTGTTTCGAGATTCTCTGGCAGCAACATGTCATCTGCGTACTTTATGTACTCCTGCATCTGAAGGATGGCGTACCACGCGTCCATCCCATTGTCGGGCGTCGACTGCTTGAGGCAGGGGAAGTTGGTTGTGTGGGTTAAGACCAAGCCTCCTCGGGATTTTCTCTCTACTTTGAGGGGGCCTGCCTTGTTGGCGAAGCCGGTGAGAGCATCATTGAGAAGGGCCCTGATGTGGGAGTAGTCTTTCTTGCGGTCCCTACCCGAGTCGAGATAGATCGCATGCGAGTGTTGCGGGTGCACGACGATGAGGGTGCGTAACTTGTCTCTGCGGAAAACACACGGATTAACCTTTGGAAATGCAAATGGAGATATAGGATAGAATGGTGATGGGGGACTAGCGAGTGATTACTTACTCGGGAAGTAAGGGATGAGAATGGCGCCCTTCTTAATGTTCGCCAAAGCATGAAATCCTCGACCTCTTTGGGTGGCAATCGCGTGATCCCTGTGGTTGCGAGATGATGCTCTCCCGCATATAGAAGGGGTCCATTATCGCGATGGTCGGCGTCCCCTCCTTAACAACTGGGAAGACAAGCTAAGAGCAACTAGGCGAACCACACTAAAGTGGAGCGCTTGCATGCGATAGATGCCGAAGATGTCGTTGAACCGGATGAAGCACACGTCCGCGGGGTACTTCTCGACGACGGTCAGGCCAGGTGGCACCTTCGCCACGAAGAGAGGGTAACCAGGATCTTTTGATTTGAGAAGAAGGTTCTCCACATGCAAGACAGTCTCATGCAAGCTCCTCATATCCGGGGTGAGTTTCTTCACGACATGCTCCGGCAGCATCGGTTGACCCAAGAGATGCAGAGGTCGCCAATTGTTTGGCAACTTGTCAAGGAGTGGGACCTTGTCCTTGGATTTGGCCGCCGCCGCCTTGTCTTGGGCGTCCTTCTTATTTTGCCTCTTCCTCTTCTTGGGTTGTCTTGATGGACCCTCCATCGCCGTAGTGGCCGTAGCACGGAGTGTGTTTGGGCTCAACATATTTTTGACGGCGGCGGTGGCGACCTCCTCAGGATTTTCCTCCTCACCGTTTCTTGAGAATCGAACAGCCTTCTTGGAGCACACATATTTCAAGCCGGCGCATCCTCATGGACAACTTGTGAAGACGTAGGAATATCCCATTGGAAGTTGTCACGTTCGTATTCCTCGGCCTCGGCGCAGCCGGCTGTTGTGGTGGGGCGCCGACCTCCGGCGCAGCCGGCCGTTACGGTGGGGCGATGACCACGGCGCCGCCGGCTGTCGTGGAGGGACGCCGACATGTGGCGCCGCAAGGTGCTTGTCTTTGCTTGCCGTCGACCCCGAGTAGGTGTTGATCCGAATTAGGGTCTTCGGCCATAGCAGTACCCAACCCTTCAGTGAGGCCAGATTCAACGGGCTATCGTCATCGGCACCATGCGGTTGATTAGGAGGAAACAAATCCTCATAGCCCGGTAACGCCCGATCCACTTCAACCCGGTAAATGTCATCCGCCATATCTCGTGTGTGCCACTTCTTATCCAGGGGCCGAATGATGGACCCCCTCGCGACGTCTTTGAGTTCGTCGTTTACTCTCATCAAAAAGGTGCATGGCGTCGAGAGCGCCTGCGAGAACCTGTGTATGGCGTTAGAGAGAGGGCAAGGATGACGAAACTAATATATTAACTTGATGTACACATTAGTTAATTACCGTGAGGGCGTTGAGCTCGGCTAATGTCGACGGGCCAGCACATGCGGCGGCGGGCGTGCAAGTGACGGAGGGGCTGCTACCCGGCATGGACGGTGAATCCCTAGCACCAGCGACATTGCCGGCGGCCGGAGGAGTCTCCATTATAACATTATCATTGCCGGCGGACGGCGGCACCATCGAGTTCCGCCGTTGAAGCTAACCACTTGCATTTTCGGGGGCCTTGTGTGCCACCCTCATACCACGCTTGTAGAGCGTTGAAATCTGCTTGGACTCCAGCCGGCGACTTGACTTTGACTTCAGTGTACGAGTGTAGCTTTGAGTTGCGGTACCGGTTGCGGTACCAAACCAGCTTGGACTTGGGCTAGGATTGACTCCCTCATTTCCTCCGCCTCCCGCTGCTTCCTCTCATTACGCGCATTTTTATCGGCCGCAGACGACAAGCCATAGTGACCATGCTTGTAGCCTGTACGCGCGCCCACACGGCCTCTATGCGGCCTTCTCGTCGGTGAATGCTCATTAACGATGTTTAGCGCCCGTACGAGAGGCTTGTCCTGTGCTACCCTGCCCGTCGACGCCTGGGACGAGGAGCCTTCGTCACCTTGGGAGCCTTGAGAAAGTCTTTGTCTTTCTTCTTCCTGCGGAAGAAACGCGAACCATTTAGAAATGTTGCTACTATTATATGAACGATACTTGATCTAATAAAACCGGTAAATTGCTTACCAGTTTTTCTCCAACGCCAGGACCTTCTCGGTTGTTCGTGAACCAAATTATGCTCGGTTACGACCTTCGGGTCCGTGACAAGTTCCCCGGTTAGTTTCTTCTTATGGTACCGGGACCTGATGAATCTTCTTTCAAGCGGGTCCTTGTACTTGAGCCGTGGGTTCTCAATGCCGGCATTTACATACGCCTCGTCCTCCTTCGCCCAATAGGGCTCCTTTCCCTCGTACCCACGGCTCCCAAGGTTGTGGTTGCCGATGTTAAGCTCCCGCATTTCCTTCCCCCACAACTTGCGATTCTTGGTTGCTTGTAGCTCTTCATTGGCCACAAAAGCATCAAAGTCCGCCCGGGTGACATGCGGAAAGGCGGAGTGGACCTCTTCGAAACCTTTGCCCTCGCAATCGGCTTCCGCACCATGTACTTATAGTCGCTGAGGTGTTTGGTGAACTTCGTGAGGGCTTGTGAGTTCACAATGTTGTTGGTTTGATGACCGGAGGCGTAGTCGCCTAGGAACTTGTATCGTGCGTGCAACCTCGCAATGAGCCGGGCTCGCAAAGGCGCTTTGCTCTCGGCTCGGAGGTCCGTCTCGTTGAGATTGACGACCTCTCGGAGGATACATGCCGCTTGGTTGCCGTACCCCTTGGCAACATCCTTAGGCTCCACCGGCAAACCACCGGCGGGGTCCACCTCTCGTGATCGTGTCTCGCCGGTGCCGACCGTGTTTTGGAGCCTTGCCTTCCGCGGCCTCATGGCTCCACTTGTCCCGGTGCCACTACTCCCGCCGGCGCCGCTAGGATCGTCGCCGGTTGCCTCATCGCCGCTAGGCTCGTAGGTACTACCCCGGCGGCGGCGCTGCCTCGTTGCCGCTCGGCTCGTCGGCACTACCCCCGGCGGCATCCTCCATCTCATGGTCCTCGTCGCCGCCAACACCGGCCTCTCTGCATACTCATCCGTCCTAAAGAAGTGCCTATTGTAGTGCTCCTCTAACTCTTCTTGAGACGACATGGTGGCTTGCACTAATAGAAGATGAAAAAGAGTTAGAATTCACGGAAAAATTCGGCATGACCTTTGCTAAAAATTGGTCATGCCGAGTGCTAGAATTGCTTAACGGAAATGAATCGACATTCCGGCACTCAATAGCAACTCAATCCCTGTAATGTAAATGCAATTCACATATAGGAATTTTCTCCAATTACATAACTCAAAATGTAGCACCAACAATAGTAGCAGAAACATCTTAACTCTCAAGTTACATAACTCAAAATGTAGCGACAACAATAGTAGCAAAGAGTAAAGAACAATAGTAGCAGAAACAATAGTAGCAAGAAAGATTGCATGTACTACAACCAAGATAGTGAGCATTTTACATCCTGGCATCCCCGGCAGCATTACCGCTTAATTACAACAGAAATACAGCCTTGGCTCTCCGCCTTATTCCCTGGAAGTCACTACGTGCTAATCTTCCCAAAGCATGACCATTTTTTCTCAAGAACAAAGAGCAGATAAAAAGCATCTGACCTAAATGAACTAAATTTCAAACCAGAGAACAAAATCATTTTCTTTTATCCAGAAGTTAGAGCTCTGCCAACAAGATTATCCAGAATAGCAGTAGCACTTCCATTTCATTAGGCATTTAATTAAATTAAAACCCCAATTAAATGAACTAGTAGCATAAAGTAGCATAAAAGTAGCTAGCTACTTCACTTGCATTTCATCTAAACCAACTAAACCAACATATATAAAGTTCATTTTCAACTTGATTGCTATATCATTTAAACCTACTGCATCATTTTACTTCATAGCAACAACATGTGTCATTTCTCATTTGTGAACACTTGACAGCATCTATTCTTTTTCTCATTTGCAATTCACATATATGATACATGTGTCTTCTCCAACAAACAGTGCCAAACAGAGCTTGTACATCAACACCATGCTACTCTCTGGCTACATAATTAAAACAGTGCCATTTTCATTTTCATTTTGTTTTAAATGAACCAGATAAGGAACATAGCACCAATTTTCATTTTCTTTTAAATGAACCAGAGAAGCTCACATGTGTCATTTTAGCAAACCAGAGAGCAAAACCAGAGAGCATTCTTTTTTGGCAGTGAGCATGAACATGAGCATTCATTTCATTTCCATTTCCATTTTAAATAGTGAAGTAGCAATAGTGAACTAAACCAGAGAACTATTTTAAATGAACCAGTAGCATTTCCATTTCATTTACACTATAATAAAAAACCCCAACTCAATTTCTTTTTTCAACAGCACTTAGTATATAAAGCATTTTATTAAAGCATTTTATTAAAGCATTTTATTTTTATTGCTAACATAATTTGACAGTAGCATGAGCATGAGCATGAGCATGAGGTTTTTTCACAGTAGCATTTCACCATAACCATCATTTTCATTTTGTTTTAAATGAACCAGAGAATGAATTAAACACTAAAGTGTTCATTTCACCATTTTTTAAATGAACCAGAGAATGAAACCTACACTAAACCAGTAGCTACAACATTTTTTTATCAAATAAAACTAAGAATAATTAGCAGTTCATTCCATGCAATCAACAGAACCATGGAGTCCTAAGAGTAAGAGCTTAACTCAAGAAAGGTTATATACCTAAGCAACATGAACTAAGCAACATTTTAATTTTAAACCAGTAGCTAAACCAGTAGTAGCATTTGCTACTGCCAACTAGTGTTTATTTCATTTAAATGGACCATGTACTGCTAGCAAATTTTATTAACTAAACCTACTAAATTATTTTAACTAGAGAACCATCATATTATTATGAACATACCTAAGAAACATGAACCTAGCTAGCTGCATTTCATCTAACCAGAGAGGCAAAAGAAAAGAATATGAGTGCATTTTATCATTTGCTACTGCATTTCATCATTTGCTACTGCATTTCATCATTTAATTTCAAACCAGAAAATTTCAAATTGATGATTTTAGTGCTATTGGTCAGTATGATGGTTGGTATTGGAAAAGCTCGATTCTTTGTTTGTTCATTCTGTATGAACCCTAACATTGAAAAAGCCTAAATCATCAATTTTGCTGTAGAAAAGGCCTAACATTGAGTAAAACTAACTAATCAACCTAAGTACTTAACTCATATAGACAATGATGTGCTTAATTCTTCAAATTTGAACTTCAAAATTGACTCTTTCACCTGCTATTGCATTTATTTAATTCTTTAACATGAATATGCTATAATCCTTCTCCTAGCCTACTTAGTAGTACCAAGC
Source organism: Lolium perenne (assembly GCF_019359855.2). NCBI lineage: Eukaryota > Viridiplantae > Streptophyta > Magnoliopsida > Poales > Poaceae > Lolium > Lolium perenne. The sequence continues at coordinate 209,150,122 of NC_067245.2, read as the reverse complement.
ATATCTTAGTAGTACCAAATCACACAAAGAATAAGAGTGACCAAACAACATTTTCGTAGCATTTGCATATATGATGTATTGTGAACACAAGAACAAGTACCATGAATTAATGGAAAAGGGGTGATATTCTGCTTTCTCATTAGATGAATGAAATCACAGAGGTAGAGGGGATTGGGGCGGAGGGGATTGGGGGCGAGGGGGTGGACCTACGACTACCGGCGAGGGTCGACGGCGGCGGCTAGCGGCGGTACGGGTCTCCCGCTCCTGCTCCTCCTCTCTCGTGGCGGCCGGCGAGCGGCGGATCCGACGGCGGCGGTGGATCCGACAGCGCGGCGGCTCCTCCTCGACCCGATCCGACAATGGCGGCGGCTCCTCCTCCGGCGGCGGCGGCTCCTCCTCGACAGCGGAGGCAGGTGGTGGGGGGTGGTGGAGGTGGATGGTGGTGGACAGAGGCTGGTGCGAGAACGGCGGGTGGCGGCGGCGGCGGGTGGTCGTCGTCGTCGGTACGGGGAAGAATGATGTGAGGAAGAGAGGAAGAGAGATCGCGCGGTTAAGTCCCGTGTATACCGGAGTAGTATTATCGCCGGCGCACCAGGGCTATTGTTCGCGGGGACAAGTTTACCCCGGCGAACCATAGCCCTCGGTGCGCCGGCAGAATACTACTCCGGGTATACCTGGGACTTGGCCAAATCATGCAATTCCCACCACTGTCTTTTGTTTTTCTTTATTTCTTTTCTTTATTTATTTTCTTTATTTCTTTATGTTTCTATTAATTCCTGGCCTTTTCTATTATATTTATATTCTTATCTTTTAAAGATAATAATAAAGAAATATGCATGAGTTATGTAAAAACATGAAGATATGAGTTATATATACATACACAAAATATTGACCAACACAATATTAATTAGTCATACATAAAATATTGGCCATGACCATATGAGTAGTTATGAATTACACAAAATATGAGTTATAGATTGCAAATAAAGTTTTACATCATCGATTGAGAAGAGTGTTTCGCTTTCTTCTTGCTTTTCTTGCTCGTCGTTGAATAATTTACCCCCGTGTTGTGACTTCTTCTTTTGAAGGGTCGACCTGACCTCGGTAGCGTGGTCCTGCTTCTTCTTATGGTGTATGTTGTCTCTTCGTCCTCGGATTCTTCCATCATTGGGTCTCCGACTTGTCCTTCGAAGTCCTCCTCGTTGGCGACTCCATCCATTCCGACGATGGTCCTCTTGCCTCTCCTCACGATAACACGGCTAGGCCTGGATGGGTCGGTTATGAAGAAGCATTGGTGCACGTGTTCGCCGCACCCATGGCTCATTCTGCGCGGTGGCGTTCGTGGACTTTGATTTGTTGGCTTCGGGTAGAAACATGGTGGTGAAATACCGGTCTTCTTTTCTGACGCTCTTAGCCCATCTGATACGGAACATCGGCACTTTCTCCCCAGCGTAGCTAAGCTCCCAGATTTCCTCGATTCTTCCGTAGTATCTAGTCTTTACGTCACCCGTCCAGGAATCCATCGTTACCCCTGAGTTCTAGTAAACACTGTTCTTGTCTTTTTCTTCCGTGTAGTATGTGTACCCGTTGATATCGTACGCTTGGTAAGTCATGATGTTGGGCGCGGGGCCATGTGACAAGGCCAATACTAGTTTATCCTTGTCAGAATCCATTGGTGGGGGATTAGCATCAATGTGGTCTTTGAACCAGCGCGCGAAAGAGGAGTTGTGCTCTCTGTATATTTCTGCTTCCGTCATCATCGGCTTGCCACTGTTCTCTATCATGGTTTTGTGCTCTTTCAACCAAGGATCGATCAAGTCAATGTGTTGTAGCGCTACTAAGTTGGCCCTGTCACAAAGTCGGAACTCCGACCAGGACATGTGCACGTGCGGTTCCTTCCTTCCATTTTTGTGGCCTACTCCCTCGAACCTCGAGAGGTGCTTGTTTTGAGGCAAACCAATAGGGTCCTCGATGTCTAGATAATTCGTGCGTAAAGAGATGCACTCTTCGGTGAGCGCACCTGTACGATGCTTCCATCTCGGATGTGACTGTTACGAACGTATCCTTTAATGACCCCATTCATTCTTTCAAACGGCATCATGTTGTGTAAGAATGCCGGCCCTAGATCGACGATATCATCCATGATATGGACCAACAGATGGACCATCACGTCAAAGAATGCAAAGGGAAGTACATCTCCATCTCACATAGGATCACCACGATCTCTTCCCGGAGCCTTGCGAGTTTCTTCACGCTTATCGACTTCGAGTTATGACGTCGAAGAAGTTCTGAGCCCGATCGGCGTTGCACGGACATGGTCATCCATTATACCTCGGATTGCAACCGGAAGAATCTCGTCATCATCACGTGATGCTCATGAGACTTCATGCCGCCGAAGTTTCGTTTCTTGGGGTCCATGTATCCGCTTATTAGCCCGAGTAACCGAAGGGCACTCGACTCCTACAAGGCAATTGAAAAATTGATCGACCTCGGCGGGACTAAAAGTGAAGCAGAGGGGGACGGTAATAGTCCGGCCGCTTAATCCTTTTGCGCTTCGACCGCCGTCCGCCTCCTCCTCCGATCGTCCCTCTTGGGCCGGCGGGATCTCAAGCTCTTCCCCGATGCCCAAAACTTTCGTGTCTGTCTTGCTTTCGGCCCATCTTTGGTCCGGTCGGCATGTTGAGAAGAGTGCCAAGCAAGCTCTCGCACACGTTCTTTGTAATATGCATGACATCAAGGCGTGAGGTGTATCGAGAATTTTCCACGGCAAGTCCCAAAACACGGACCTCCTTTTCCATACACCAATGAGCGGCGTCGTTTCCTTTTTCTTCTTCTTCTCTCCGTGCTTTTGACGAATCTTTCCGGCGCAGGCACTCCTTCCAACCTTTCGCAAAGTATCGATCTCTTCGCCGCTCTTCTTACGTGGAGGTCCTCGGGGTTCATTTGTACCATCGAACGTATCTCCACGCTTTCTCCACGGGTCGGCTTTTACGTAGCCACCTTCGATGCCCCATGTAAACCGTTTTCGAAGAGCCGGATCCTTACCAAGCTGCAAAAACATCGTCTCTTCCATGCACCCGACACATGCCTTGTGTCCATGGCACACCCGGCACGAAATGTAACCGTATCCGAGGTAGTCCCGCACCGTCGTGATCAACGCGGCTCTCAAAGGGAAATATTCTTCCGCGACGGCGTCCCATGTATCTACCCCTTCCTCCGCCCACAACGTTTCAAGCTCCTCCTTTAATAGTTCGAGATACATGTTGATATCGTTTCTGGCCGTGTCGGCCCTTGAATTAGCATACTCATCTCGTATGTACTTCCTCTTCATGCACGGCCAGGGCGGGAGGTTGTAGATCCATACAAACACGGGCCATGTGCAATGTGTGTCTGCTTTCGTTTCCGAACGGATTGAATCCGTCCGTGCTCGCACCCAACCCGATGTTTCGGGATCCGCCCCAAAACTTCCGAATTCATTGTCTAATGCTTTCCACCGGCTTGCATCCGAAGGGTGCGCCAAGACCGGGTGCTCAATCCGCTCTTTATCATTCAACACCGCCTCCTTTCTTTCTCGCGTGCAAGCGCATGAGCTTTGCTTCCTTGCGGTCCGCGTAGAACCGTTGAAGCCGGGGCGAGCGGGAAGTACCACACAACTTTCCGAGGAGCTTTCTTCTTCCCTTTCTTGTACCGTTCAGCTTCACACACAGGACATTTGGTCTTGTCCATGTGCTCCTTGCGATACATGATACGATCGTTGATGCGGGCGTGATACTTTTCGTGGGGTAAGTCGAGAGGGCACGTGATTCTCTTGGCCTCGGCTAGACTACCGGGACACGTGTTCCGGCGGGAAGGAGATCTTTCACGTATTCCAGGATGTCGTCGACGCTTGTGTCCGTCCATCCGTGTTTCGCCTTCATCTCGTAGCACATCGAGAGCTACTCTCAAGCGAGACTCCCCAACCCGCGACCCGAGTCGTACAACGGAGTATTCGAGTCTATCTCGAGTTGCTCAAGCTTTGATTTCCGCTTGGCGCCTTTCGTCTTTTCGAGAAGCAGATCTTGAAGATGAGGGTCCCGCACGACTGAAGCTAGCGTCACCTCTTCGTCGTCGTCAAGGTTATTGTCGTCGTCAAGGTTATTGTCGTCGTCAAGGTTATCGTCATGTGCGACAAACTCTTCATCGTCATCGTATCATGATGCCCTCCTTCTTGCCGGCCATTTTTACCACCGCCGCCGTCGCCCCATTGACCTCCGCGCCATCATCACTCATCCATTGAGTGTGTCCATGCATGAAACCATTAGTGAGCGGTGCCCCCGCAATTTGCACGAATACGGGTCAAACCATTTCCCTCGTTTGCATCTCCCAAGCACGGACACAATACCTCCGTGCGGTTATTTTCATACATGTCGATGATCGCGTGTTTGATATCTCATCACGATGCTTTCACTCATCTCGATAACCATTATCGCTTTGCATGGTAAGATTACATAATTCATTAGAACCATGCATCCGTCGGTAGTTTTCACGGAAAATTTCGGCATGACCTTCCTACACGGTAGGACATAGGAGCGCCAGAAATGTGCCGAAACGGAAACTTGAAGAATCAACATTTCGGCGCAACGTTGGCAACTCATTTTCAACGCCAACACACACAAGCACAAGCACAACATATATATATGCCACACACGAGAGCTTTTCTTCAAATGTCCAACATACATCGATTTCATTCCTTAATTTGTTCATTAATCACATATTTGTTTGATATATTCGTCGATAAGATCGAGACGACGCGCCGCGACAATGGCGTATGGAAGCCGACTTTCTAGATCTAGATCTAGATTGAGCGGTCAATGCGGGATAGTAGATCTAGATCTACATAGGGGGATGTGGGAGATGCATGTAGGAAGGGAAGATTTGCTCAAAAAATATGATTTTGTTTGGTCAAATTGGTGAAATTGGGGATAGAAATGGGCAAAAATGAGCTGGGTTGGGAGAAGGCTCGGGTTTGTGTGGAGGAGTGGAGTGGTAGTAGTGGGGGAGTGGTTGTTGAGCGAAATAATCGCCAGTGTTACCGCCGGCGCACTGGGCTAGTGCGCTAAAGACATACCCTTTTCGGCTATATCACCCGGCCAGGCCCAAGAATCATTGGCGCACCGGCCCAGTGGGTGCGCAATAGCAAACTTTCCACCGGCGCACCACTGGGCCGGTGCGCCGGCAATGATTCTTGGGCCTGGCCCGAATCGGCCGGGGCCATGCCAGGAAATAGCGCCGGCGAGTCTTTCCCCGAGGTGCGCCGGCAGTAGTCCTTCATCGCCGGCGCGGCTGAAATGTGGTGCGCCGGCAATACTTTCCACCGGCGCATGTCCAAGGTGGTGCGCCGGCACCACTTGCCTCCACCTATAGGCTTTTCCCTAGTAGTGGATGAGAGGGGAGTTGAATGGTGTGAAGAGAGCGTGCTGGGAGTGGCTCTATTTATAGGGTCGAGGGGTGCTGCGGGTGCTGCGAAGGGGGTCGTCGACGGCGTGGCGTCTCTGGTGCTCGAAGGGGCAAACTAGGGGGCGCGCAAGGTAGGCGATGGCTAGGCGGAGCTAACGCGCGTGATGGCACGCCGAATGATGGTCTGAGGCGTGCTGGCGATGGTGGCGTACTTGTAGTACCGTGGCGGCAGAGTTGCGATCATGGCGATGGCGACGGTGCACGCGCGAGCTCTGGAGCATGTCTATGAGGTAGCTAGCGTCGAGGTGAGCATGCATGCGCAAAGAGAGAGGGAGAGAAGGACAGACGCGACGGGGCGTGGGCATGCACTGGCGTGTCCAGAGTGGTGCCGGTGCACGCTCTGGCACGGCCTGGGCGTTCTGGGCGCGTCCAGTTTGGGCCAATGCCATGCGTTTCTCTGGCCGTGGAGGGTACTGGCATGCGTGGTATAGTCTGGTGCATCGTTTTGACAAGGTTAAAGTGGCCAGAGAAGAGTGGGGAGGAGGAGTGGCATGGGGGTGTCCTTGGGCTCGGCATGGTGAAGTTTTTGCTCATTGCACCACTTTAATCAGTGCCAAAGGGCTTTGTTTGATGCAGAGGAGGTACAGGAGTGATGATCACATCTGATCATGCAAGGTTTAGGCTAAAATCCAGTGGGTATAAGCATGTATTGCATTTTCTGAATTGTGCCTGCAAGGTGTTTGTGTTAATGGCCGCATGAAACTTTTTGTGGAATTTTGCAATTCTTTTTGGTGGAGCTCAATTATCTAATTAATGTGATGGAATGGTGGTGGTGGTGTTCATTTTGGTGTTGATTTGCAAGTTTTCAAAATTGAGGTCATCTTCTCTTTATTTCAAAGTCCTCTCTTGTCACATTCATTCTGGTCAACCTGGTCAAAGTTAGCATGTGTGGTCAACATGAAAGTTGTTCACCTTGACAAGGTCTTGGATGACATGGCAATAGTTGACCAAGGTTGGTTTGAAGAAAAGTCAAAATCAGGGGGTAAAGTGAGGAACATTTTATAAAACTCAATTTTCACCATTATCACATGTATGTTGGTTTTGAGATTTTCTTTGATTTGATTCTGGTTTCTTTGATGCATTTGTGTTTGTTTATCATATATAAGTATTCTCCAAGCAATAGATCAAGCAATGGTGGCCTTTGGTGAAGATTTGCAAAATTGGCCTTATGTGTATGTGAGTGAAATTGGGATTTTCTCACTATTTGATTTCTTTCCATTTGAATTGACTTTCCTTGACTCTAATGTGATTCTTATTAGTTTAGAAACATTTCCAAACCATTGAAACTATTTCAAATGGTCTTGTTCAAAGATTTGCAAAAATGGCCATAACACATAAGAGGTGATGTGTCAAATTTCATTAAACTTGTAAATTGTTCCCCTTGCTTTACTTGGGCATGGGTTAGGGTCAATTTAGTGTTATATTAGGTTGAGAGATGGTTTCACATCATTTGGGTAAGGTTTAAAGACATAGAACAAGAATTGGGTATTATGGCTATGTGCCACATATGCCTCTATGCATATGTTGCATTTGAGTTTTTATGTGACTTGGCTTGACCCAATTGGTGTTGTTGAGTGTTGAAATGGTATATAGGAGTGATCCAACCATTCACCACAAGTCTTAGGGTCAAGATTCTTAAATTCACATATTTGCTATTTTACTCTCATATGCCTCTATGGCATTTTTAGTTTCTTTTTATTTCTTGTGTTTTACTTTGGATTTGGTTTGCTAAGCACTAGGTAAGGTTTATGAAGGTTTTCCAAACCTCTAAACAAAGTAGAAGAGCTTAGGGTAAAGATTTATAAAAATAGCCATAGGCACATATGCCTTTTTCTTATTTAATTTCCTTTTATTTTATTTTAACTAAGATGGTGAAAAGAGGGGTGAGGTTTAGGGTTTAAGATTATTTCAAACTACTTTAACAATCAATCATGGCAATAGCACAAGAATTAAGCAAGATCACTATGCATCTAACTTAATTTAATAAAAGTTTTTGTTGGTTCCAAAATTTGGAACTAGGGAAATTCTTTTGTTTTGTTTTGAATTTTTGGGATGTTAAACCGAGTTTCCAGAGCACCCTCGATACACAGGCTAACCGAGCAAAAAATCCCGATTTTTTTTTATAACTAGTTCACTAGACGTCCACTCCCTAGTTGAGGATGAATGCTCTACTAGCAGAGACCATACAAGAACATGTGGCTTACCAGACAGAAGCCCAATACTAGCAGAGAAGGGAACAATCAGAAGCTCACCTATAACATGAAGACCAAGAAGAGGCCATCGCTGCCACTGGAAAAGATTTATCCCAGTATATCTGCAGACCCAACAATCAGCAAAGTCAGATAAAGATAGGCAATGCAATTGTAAACTTGACATAGCAACACCAATGGTAAATCTTGGGTGGAGTGATAATACAAAGAACAATATCAGATCTATAGGTCATATAGTTAAATTACTATTTGAGAATTAAGGAACTGATGAAACAGACAACAAACATATAAACTAAGGGTGTGTTTGGTAGCTCGGGCCAACACAGAAATTCTCATCTCAACAGAGATTTTCAGAGATGTATATGTTTGTTAGCCCGGACCAACATATCTCAGCTATGGCCACCTCATACAGAAAACCCCCCTCAGCCAAGCCCAGTTGTGAAGCTCAGCCTAGCTGAGCTCATCCCGCAAAACATCTCGAAAGGCCCGCTAGCATCCCCCAGACACAAACCCGTGGTCTCCTTACTCTCACAAAATGCCTCATCTCGCTCTCTCCTTCCTCGCTTTCCCCAGGCTAAGGCCCGTCTCCCCTCCTCATGGCCGCCACCCACCGCCGCCCCTCCCCCTGGCTGCCGGCCGCCGCCGACCCCTCCCCTCGCTCGCCGGAAGAGGCCTATCTGGCCGCCGACCCCTCCCCTACTCGCCGGTAGACGCCTGCCTATCTGTCGGCCCTTCCTGGTCGGGACCCTCCCCTGTCCGCCGCCGGTCTGGCCACCGCCCGACTCTACTCAGCAGTTGGCCAGCACTCGCTGTTCATACACACCCGAGCGAAGGACCCCATCGATGAACGGTGCTGCTCCATGTACGCTGCAGATCAGAGCAGAGGAGCCGGTTGATTTTTTTGACTCTGTTTCAGGACCTTTTAGCAAAACATGAGCACCTTTTTGCAAAAAAACTACTGAATATTGAATAAGTATATATTTTATGGAATATTGAATTAGTGTGTATTTTGTAAATGTATGTTTTATATTTAGATAGTCTCAACTTTGTTCGAATATTGAATTAGTCCTAAAATCAATTGTGGTGGCATCCTATCTCATCTCATACATGTGCTACCAAACAACATCTCATCTCAGCCCATACTTGTGCTACCAAACAACATCTCATCTTATTTCAAGTTGGTTGGAGTCATCAGATAGTCATTCTCAGATGAACCGGGCTACCAAACACACCCTAAATAAATTACTGACTGCATATTCCATTTCATGGCATGATTGTTGTGTTAATAACAGTAAAGATAAAGTATTCCAAAAACTCGGTAAAAAGTGCATTGCTAATTCCCAAATTAAAATTTCCAAACATGAGGTGAGTGAGGTGAATAACAACATGAGCACAAACAGAGCAAGTACTATTAAATGTAGACAAGTGATTGAAGCCTTCCGACAGAGCAACCACCGCCAATTTAACTCATATTAAAAATCTAAACAAAATTATTAATTATGTCCAATATAAGATTGTTTGCAACTCTCAAATCATTCATAACCCAGCAAGACACTGGAAACAAGCATGCATGGAATTTGCAGTAGCATTTAGAATTCACATTGATGCAATTTGTAGTACCATTTTTTGAATTACATAAGATCAGCTAGACATCCAAATAAGTAGACTAATACTGATGCACATTTCCGAACAAGAAATAAGCCTACAATATTGAATTCGAAGCCTGCCGGAAATGATAAGCTACATGATAGAAGGATCTTTTCAGTAAGTACAACAACGTGAAGGAATTGGATAGAAGCATGGCAACATCGATATGAGGGCAAACAAAGAAAAAAATAACACTTGACCCCAGGGTGCCAATGTTGACAAGCCCGTGAATGGCGGCGGCCAGGGTGCAGATTGGGGGTGAGCTCCTGAATGGCCATGGACAATTGAAAAGGAATATCATCCCAATGGGTAGAAATATATTTGTGATTTACCACATCAGAGGTGAAAAAAGGAAATCCTATGAATCGTTAAGAATATCAGTGTAAGCACCATCTTAGAGGAAGTTGTATATTACATAGAACACATCATAGCTATTAACTAACGAGTTAATATTTGTGATGGGTTTCAGAATCCTGAACAAGAACTGGATAACGTTGTGAAGAAACTTGTACCGATCTAACATACAATACTGACAAAAAAAACATGTGTGATTGATGTCCAGATGTTATAGAAACCATAAATGTATCATTTTTTTGGACTGACTTAACACGCCATGAATCTAGCTTATTTTGCACATCACGTGAAAGTTTGGAACAAACCTAAAAAGTTACACCTCTGGATCTACAAGTCACACAAATGGAAACCAAACAAATTATTCATGCCCAAACCAAGGAATGATCTAATGCTAAACAAGAAAAGTGAATAAAATCTATTTAGCAGCAGAATTTTCTGTTTTAGACTATATATATACACGATCGCGGTGACATGTACAAACAAATTGCAACGAACATCTGCGTACGGATCATAGTGGAACGGTAATGGAAACAACGCCTCCATTTACCTCGATTTGGTGGCCAACAATGCAAAGCAGATACATAATCTAACTTGCATTTGTCACAAAAGATATTAGATCCATACTCGATACTTGCTTATGGATGAGTCCCAAGAACAAACCTGCAGAATTCAGACCTCGGTTTTTCTTCTTCAGGTTCGCCTCTTGGCCTGGCATAAAAGTATGTTTGGTAGTCAATGTTCTCCTATAAATAGTTGGACAGATCATTCCTGTATACACAAGCAGCAATAAGCCGGAAGTAAGTACGCTGGTCACAATATTCAACAACAATGTAGAAACAAGAGAAAATAAACATGCCAAAACCACGAATGCTAGTGCCCTGGTTATAAAATTGCTAAAAAGGTTTACAAGCTTGAGCTTGTTGTCATGCAATGGCTCCCGTGGGAGACCTTCTCCAACAAATATAATGTACATAAAAAAAATCCTGTCTTGCAGAAAATCCTGTCTTGCAGATATAAAAAGAAATCCTGTCTTGAATATAAAATGGCTCCCGTGAGAGTATTATCTATACATAAGTAGGAGAAAATCTTTTTTTTGGCAGGGAAAGTAGGAGGAATTCGTTGTTCCTGATTAGATGCGCCCCTTCAACAGTACCAGTTAAATGCAATTAGTATCTTGAAACTAATTAACTTCAGGTTGTGTTGTAGATGACCAAATTAGAAGAATATTAGGGCCTCTACCAAACCATGTTTAACTAAATATTTAGGTTTTAATCTGATTGTACATAAACGGTTATTTCGCTTCGTGTGCTTATATGAACATTGGCTTAATTAATATGAAAGCAGAACGAGCTAATTAAACCGGACCGCACCAAACTCTGACATATGTTATACACATGCATGACCATTTACCAAAAGAATGAAGTTGTACTTGAGCACCACAAACTCAGGTTACAACTAGATCTCGACACCCTCGAATGCTGCTATGTTAAACACAACACAGCCAACGGCATATATGATACATACATGGAGACACTCAGGTTTCAGGTCTCCTCATCGATTACAAGATAGATGCATGCAAAGATGAGAAGCAAATTCACCAAATCAGTTTCATCATCTCATCATATATTCTTATTATGTCTTACAGTACAATTTGTTATCATATTTTTGTCTCTACAACTAAAGACCAAATTAATCTGACCCAAATTTAGCACAACACAAAGATCACATACAACAACAGCATCTTAGCATCAACGACCCAACAGAAGTAGCCAACAAGGAAAATGGGTGGTGGCTACCTTCTCGTACGTGGTGGTCTTGCTCTCGTGGAGCATAACCGGAGTTGAGGGGGTGGCGGCGACGTGCTGGTGGAGGGCCTGGACAACGACTCTTGGTCCGCATCGGCGAACCATCGTCGGCAGCAAGTCCTTGCAGGCATCGAGCCTTGCTGCACCCGGATGGCGGCAGGGTTGAGCGAGAGTGAGGTGGACGCCTAGTCCTTTAAATTTCCATGTCAGTGTAGGTCAGGGCTGGCCGCAGGCTGAAGATCAAGTGTACCACATCGATCCCCATCTGAACAAACAAAAAAACAGAAAATCTTGAATCAGCGAAGCCAGAGGTAGCAGGCAGGGCACGGAGAGAGGAGGAAACCACACTCACCGTTTATTCTGATACGTACATAGCTAGCCTGAATCGGGAGAAGTGCTCGCCCTTGGCCAGCCAGGATTGAAATGACAACATCGAGGCGGGAGCTGCCTGCTCGTTCACCAAGCCTCGCCATTGCACGTGACAGAGCTCTACAAAAATCAGAAAGATTTCAGGTGACTAAACACATAATTCCCCTGCATATATATTATACTAAAAATAAAAGAGCACTTAACGAGTTTTCTGTTTGTACGTGCAAGCTTAACCTAAAATTATACTTCTAGTAACTCACTTGCTTGTCAGCTAAATTTTTCTGCCGATCTGAAGAAGCAGATAGGGATGGGAAATCCAAATTTATCTTTAATCATAAAAAACTCCATATTATTGCTGGGCCAGGGGACTGTTTTAAATGGGGAATACATCATATATTCTGGGAAGAAATTACCTTGTGCGGGGCTGGACGGCGAGCTCGAGGTTGGACTAGATGGCCTGCTCGTCGGGGCTGCATCGCCCAATCCGGACGGCGACGTCAGCAACTCCTCATGACCAACCTGTTTTCCACCATCCTCCCTGTGGCCGTCCTCCTCTACCTTGTCTGAATCAGAGCGCATGCAAGGGGGCGTGAGCAGAGAGGCAATTGAAGACGAAGGCGCACATGATTAAGGAGGAGCGGAGGAAAACAGACTGACCGATGAGAAGTCGAGGTGGCTGGGGACGGCTAGGAGGGGCGGCGCTTGATTCCGCGGCCGAGAAGAAGACGGCCGCAGACGGTTAGTCGTCCGGCGAGGCCCAGCCGGAGCCGCGTCTTTCTCGACGGGTTGCCTGAAGAGGAGCAGGTGGGGTTTCACAGGACAGAAGATGGTGGCGCGGCGCGGGGAAGCGGCGTCGGAGAGGGCATCGGGGGATGGGGCGGCGAGGCTGCGGCGGCCGGGCGAACGCGGGCTGTGGAAGAAGAATGTGGATACAGGGGAGCTAGGCGGGCGGTTGATTGGGGAATGAGACGGGCTCGATCGGGGGTAAACGAACGACTGATGCATTGACTTCCTCCCCTTAATTAATGGAGATGGAGATGATGATACGGAATCGAAGCGTTGGTTGTGTTGCGGACAATGCTCAGCCAGGTGCATGGTTCAGTACTCAGTAGTACGTACTTGTTCATGTACACCCAACGCATTGCCGCCTAATCCACGCAATGTTCGTTGTCACGATGGCACTGGCCCTTCTAGTATCTATCGCAAATTTATCTAGGTTTGGATGTATCTAGTACATATATTTTAGTGTACACATTTATGTTTAAAAAGGTTGCGACACTTATTTTAGAATGGAGATAGTATATCCTACTTCGATAGCTTTGCATCTGTCTTTCTTTCTATGCCAGCAATCAATAGTTATTGATTCTTTTTTTTTTAAGAGTAAGCGGCCCCGGAAGGAATAGAAGCTGCATTAAAAAGCAACAATTACATGGAGTCCCTCATTAGTTACGGTTCGTCTCGACATCTCTGGGGACAAACCACTTGGGGACGAAGCGACGCCGAGATGGAGGTTGAACTCCTAGAAGAGGGCCGCCATTCGACCATAGGATGTAGGGGCAAGGCAAAGACGCCAGCATCAATCCCCTGGTCCCGAAGATTGTCACAGTCTCCACAACTGCCCGCTCCGTAGATCTACAAAGGACAACAGCAGGCCGATGCTCCTCTTCTTGACCACCACCTTGGTGGCCTGAAAAAAGGAAGTAAACCGATCTCGCCACCTCGATCTGGAGAGCTCCAATCGACCTTTATTGGGGGAGGGGATGTAATAACCCGGAATTTATGGGTTATTAAATAATTTAAAATAAAAAATAATTGGTTGCTAAATATGTAGTTTATAGCTAATATCTAGTGTTTAAATAAATGTTAAGTTTTGCGTGCAACAAAAATAGAAGAGTTAAACTAACTAGTATTATAGCTTGACTATGTGTGTCAATGAAGCTAATAAACTGAAGTAGCTAGCTAGTTGTGTATTGGTACTGTAGTAGTATATGTACGATGTACTAGCAGTCTAGCATGCCACAAGAGCAGAAGTGGAGTCTGGCCTTTGTCTGGTCATGTCGGCCTGGTTAAAGTACGACCTTTAAGAGCAAGTACAATAAGGTACAGTCAGCTGGCTATAAGAGATAAAATATTATAAGTTTGCTTAGTTGGAGGAGAGAGATTAGGAGAGAGAAGGTAAGTGGACTCTTATCTAATAGTCAGCTCTAGCACGTGCTCCTAGGCACTATGTGAGACTAAAAGGTAGACCATGTATTGTAAATGTACTACACTTTTATAGTTTATACTATTGTACATGCTAGTTATAAGTTGACTATAGATGATGCGGCAAATTGTTATAGCCGGCTGCCGGCTACACTATTGTTCTTGCTCTAATCATGAAGGTGAAATGTGGCTGGATGCTAGAGGTAGCTGGGTTTGCATCGGCAAGACATTTCTCATGTGTACGTGCTGCATGGTGGCCAGCTAATGAGCCAATTACACGATGGATGTCGGCCAACGATATTTTATCCAGCTCGAAGAGTTAAGCGGCCGGCCCTGATATTTACCTAGCCTTAGGCGGTATTACTTGCTATAAATAGTACTGCTTGTGCCTCCAAGCCAACGTCGAAACTCAGAGATAGAGATAGGAACGTAGAGTATTCGCTGGCGGGAGAGATGTAGCTGTGCGTGTGCATGCCGAGAAAAAATACAGAGAGAGAGGGGTTACGCTGGTGAGAGAAAAGGAGAGGTGCTGGACGCTGGTGAGAGAGAAGGGGATGGTGCTGCCATGATTCTTGATACTTCTACCGAGGCAAGTAGATCTCTTCATGATCTTTGACTCATGCAAGTAGCTCCGTTGCTACTTTTCATGATCTCGGGTTACTCGCAAGCGAAGATGAAGATCTACCGGAGGTCAGTTTGCTTTGATCTGACTGGAGAGATGAGTTCCGGAAAGCTCCGCTGGCGAATGGAACAGTGCATATTTTGCCTGCAGATTGCTGGATCGGGTGGTATTCGGTCGCGCGCACCCATGTTTTTATTTCGACCGTTTGGTTCCGGAGGGAGCACCGCGAAGCTATATTCTGTGTTGACATCTGGTGACTTTTTGGTCCATGGTGAAGTCAGAAGAAGGAATATCATGAAGGCCGGATTGGTGAACTGACTAAAGGAGGTTCGAGTCAACGTGATGTTGAGGGATCTGCTTGGCGTTCCGGGCTTGCAGCAGTGGTATGCATGTGGGGGCGGCAGCACAGGGGAAGTCCAGAGTCTTACCTCTCAGGGTGAAAACCCAAGGTCTGGTCTTAACTGGTTGTGCCTGGCAATGTTCTTGTTGGAGGCATTGTTTTGAGAGTGGGGACTATCTTCAGGGAGAAATCCTAAGACCTTTGGTCGGGCGACGATGGCGCTGGTGCACTGTTTTCTTCTTGGAGGTGTCGCTTTTGGAGAGTCTGTACTTCAGGTGTTGTCACGGTGGTGGTTGTATTGCTGTTGCTAGGTCTAGAAGGCTGTAGCGGGACTTTTTTTTCTTAGTTTTCTTTTCTCTTTTTTGGCTGTGTGCATCCGTACTGCCATTAGGGTGGGGCGTTGTTGTAGGGATACGTTGCATAGAAAACAAAAATTTTCCTACCGCGAGAACGCAATCCAAGCCAAGATGCAATCTAGAAGATGGGAGCAACGAGGGGATGAACGAGACTAACCCTTGAAGATTTCCAAAGCCTATAAGAGTAGGCTCTTATTGCTGCGGTAGACGATCACTTGCCGCTTGCAAAAGCGCGTAGAAGATCTTGATCACGGTGCCACAATCGGGCAGCACCTCCGTACTCGGTCACACGTTCGGTGTTGATGAAGACGACATCCTCCTCCCCGTTCCAGCGGGCAGCGGAAGTAGTAGATCCTCCTCGGAATCCCGGCAGCGTGGTGGCGGTGTCGATGGAGAACTCCGGCAGGGCTTCGCCTAAGCGTATGCGGGAGTTGTATGTGGAGGAGGAGAGGCTAGGGTTTGGGGAGAGGGGGGCTTGGGCGCCGGCCTCAAGGGGTGCGGCCAAGGTGGAGGCTTGAGTGGTCGGCCCCCTCCCCATGCTCCTCATTATATAGGTGGAACCCCCAAGAGTTGTAGTCCAAGTCTTCGAATAAGACCCCAACACACAAACTTGGCATAAGGTGGGAAACCTACCCAAGGTGGGACTCCTACTCAAGGTGGGAGTCCCACCCCTTCCTTGAGGGGGGTGGCCGGCCACCATGGGTGGAATCCACCTGGGATTCCTTCCCCTTAGGGCTGGCCAGCCATGCTAGTGGAGTCCCTCCGGGACTCCACCTTCCATAGTGTCATTCTTCCGGACTTTTCTAGAACCTTCTAGAACCTGCCATAAATGCACCGGATCATTTCCAAACTTGGAATATGACTTCCTATATATGAATCTTATTCTCCGGACCATTCCGGAACTCCTCGTGATGTCCTGGATCCCATCCGAGACTCCGAACAAAACTTCGAACTCCATTCCATATTCCATATCTACTTAAACGACATCAAACCTTAAGTGTGTCACCCTACGGTTCGCGAACTATGTAGACATGGTTGAGACTTCTCTCCGACCAATAACCAATAGCGGGATCTGGAGATCCATAATGGCTCCCACATATTCAACGATGACTTTAGTGATCGAATGAACCATTCACATACGATACCAATTCCCTTTGTCACGCGATATTTTATTTGTCCGAGGTTTGATCATCGGTATCTCTATACCTCGTTCAACCTCGTCTCATGACAGGTACTCTTTACTCGTACCGTGGTATGTGGTCTCTTATGAACCATTCATATGCTTTCAAGCTATTAGACGACATTCCACCGAGAGGGCCCAGAGTATATCTATCCGTCATCGGGATGGACAAATCCCACTGTTGATCCATATGCCTCAACTCATACTTTCCGGATACTTAATCCCACCTTTATAACCACCCATTTACGCAGTGGCGTTTGATGTAATCAAAGTACCTTTCTAGTATAAGTGATTTACATGATCTCATGGTCATAAGGACTAGGTAACTATGTATCGAAAGCTTATAGCAAATAACTTAATGACGTGATCTTATGCTACGCTTAATTGGGTGTGTCCATTATATCATTCACATAATGACATAACCTTGTTATTAATAACATCCAATGTTCATGATCATGAAACGATGATCATCTATTAATCAACAAGCTAGTTATACAAGAGGCTTACTAGGGACTCCTTGTTGTTCACATAACACACATGTATCAATGTTTCGGTTAATACAATTATAGCATGGTATGTAAACATTATCATAAACTCAAAGATATTATAATAACCATTTTATTATTGCCTCTTGGGCATATCTCCAATAGTCTCCCACTTGCACTAGAGTCAATAATCTAGTTTACATTTGTAAAGATATAACACCTTGGCCTTCTGGTGCTTTATCATGTTTTGCTCACGGGAGAGGTTTTAGTCAACGGATCTGACACGCTCAGAAACGTATGTATTTTGCAATTCATTTGCGTCTCAACGCATCACTCATTTCCAAATGAGTCGGCATTAAATATGTTTGGTCTTCTGGTGGAACCTTAATTCCGCGGTCTGAAATATGTCACTAATATTGTCACACACAATATAGCTTCAAAGTTCTGACTCTGTCGGAACTACACCAAGTTCTCAAAGAACCTCTTGACTTAACATCCTTTGTCATTGTCAAAACAATGACATACTCTGCCTTCTTTTGTAGAATCCGTCACAATATTTAGAACTCTTCTAAATCTAGCATAGACAACTTCTAGCTCATTGTGCTAACTTTTAAACAACACTTAGTCTAATTTGAGATTTGAAATTTTATTTTCATATGTGACAAAACTAATATCGGTGCAACATCTTACAGCGATTTGTTTTGTCATTTCTCCATACAAAACTATATATATATATATCCTTGGTTCTTCTCAAGTATTCGAGAATATTCTTATTGTTTTTCAATGATCATCACATGAATCATTCTGGTACATGCTCATAACATTTTTAAGAGCACATGACATCTGATTGTGTACATATTATTTGTGATCTATAATCACTCATGTGTTTTTACTCATTGAGTGTCAGATACACTCAAGTCTTGTTAAAACTTCACATGATAAGAATATTTTCTTAATATTTCTATATTGAACTATTTTAATATCCATTCTATGTACTTTGACTTAAACTTATTTTGTGTTTCAATCTATCTTCATAGATCTTGACACTAAATATGTTTCAGTCCATATTCTTTCATTGAAGTTAATTTCTCAATGAAATTTTTTTAATCAAGTATATAATTACATCATTTATAACCAACTATATGTCATCTACATAAGTATTATAAATATGTCTCAGCGCTCCCACTTAATTTCTTGCAAATGTAAGCATCTTCATCGTTTCTGATGAAATCAAAAACTTTTTGACTATTTCATCTGGTGAAGATTCCAACTCCGTGATACTCACTTCATCCAATTGAAGTTCGTATACCTATCTAGTATTCCACGGACTAGCAAAACAATTGGTTGTATCTTGTATACACCTTTAATACACACTTCTGTTAAGTAGTGTATTTTGCCATCCTACTAGCATATCTCATAAAAGAAATATGTAGTGATTACTAGAATAATTCACATAGACTATAAGCATTGCTACAGAAGATCTAATCTTATCGTAGTCAACTCTTTGAACTTTGTCGTAAACAACTTTTCGACAAGTTGAACTTCTTCAAGGATATTTCATCCAAGTCCATCAATTTCATAGATCCATTTACTTTCAAAAAGTATTCATCTATCTTGGATTTCATGGCGTATAGCCATTTTAACGGAGTCAGGGCCCATCATAACTTCTTTGTTTGTAGTTGGTTTATCATTGTTCAAAATCAATCCTTTATTCACAAATCATTTATTTGATCATAAAGTAAACCATACCTACAAGGTTCAATATGTACTTCGATCTCCATGGCTAAAACACTTTGTAGTCATGGGAGCCATGATCGTCGTGGCCGCTTCCGAAACCAATTCCGATGCTGCGCTACTCTGATCATTATGCTCAGGTTCATAAACCTTATCAAATTATATTGTCCTCCCACTCAAATACTTCACTAGAAACAATTTCTCGGAAATAAGAAACATTGACAAACACTTTTGTCTTTGTCTTGTTGGAAGAATTCCCAATTAAATCTCTGGGATAACCAACAAAGACATTCATCCGATTTTGGTTGTAAACTCTTAGACCAAAATTTAAAGAAAAGACTATTAGGGTTTATACTCATACCATAACTTGTATGGTGTCATTTCAATGGATCATGATGATGCTCTATTCAGTGTAAAAGCGGTAGTCACTAAAGCATAATCCACAAAAATATAATGGCGTCATAATATTTTATCTCATCATTAATCCAACAAGGTTTGGATACATCTCTCGGATACTATATCATCATTATGATACTCCAAGAAATGTGAGTTGTAGAACAATTTCATGACTCTCTTAGATGTTCGCTAAAACTCGTAATTCAAATATTTTCACCATGATCCAATCATAGATATTTGACTTTTCTATTACGATGATTTCCACTTCATGCTGAAATTTATTTGAATCCATTCAAATGTTTCAAACTTCTTCCTTATTGAATATATCCACATATATACTCAATTCATTGTTGAAAGTTTTCATGAAGTAGAAGAATCTCCCGCACATAACTATGCCCAGTGAACCACATACATCATCATGTATTTTTCCACTAAGTTTGTTGCCCGTTCAACTCTTGGCCTATGAACGGTATTTTAATCATTCTCTTTAGAAAAGATTTGCAAGCGCCAAATGATTCAAAAATCAAATGACTCCAAAAATCCATTTGCATGGAGTTCCTTCATGCGTTCCTTTCTAACATGACCTAAATGGCGGTTCCACAAATAAGTGGAATTCAAATCACTTGCCTTATGGTATTTTAGCGTCAGCGTTATGTATGTGTGTTTCACCATTAAGATTTATAATAACTTATCCATCGTACATGGAGTAATGTCATAATTTGAACAATTCATTGTTTTCATTTGACTAGAGCAAAATAACAATTATTAAGTTCTTTATTATAAATTCTAAGGGTTAGATAGAATGCCAACGATGAACATAATAACACTTTATTTTTGTTCCAGACGTGCATTCCTATCATATTCCTTGTCAGTCACTTAGGCCATTGTATTCTTGTATTGCGTTGTTTTGTATGACACTTCATACCAACCAATATGGTACAAATACCCAAGAATTTCATAGTGTGACTTAACTAGGAATACAACCATAACATGTATATCATTTATATACACCTGATCTAGACTTTCTAGTCTTTTCTTTTCTTTTTGCCAAAATATCTTTTCAGTTTCTCTTTTAGCTTTCCTCATTATTTAGAAAAACACATCAACTTCAATAACTTCTCGGTTTGTTGGTCAAATACCAATAATCTTGAGGTTCTTACTTTGAAGTTGATCATCATATGTAAAGTGTTCCGGATTTCACTTATTAGTATCCTTGTAATATGATGAACAATTTCACTCATAATTTTATCCATTGTATCATGATAACTTTCTGAGACCATGTCTGTACATGCTAGGCTCGTAAAGTTTTAACCTTAGTATTCGCATATGCAAATCTGGCTTGCATCCGTTGTATGCACACGTAGAATCTGTAACACCCGATCATCACGTGATGCTTCGATACGACGAGTCTTAGCAACGGTGCATACTAAGGATGATAACTTCATGGATATGCGAATATTATTAGTGCCCCAATAGTTGGAGGATTGGGACGCCTTGCGTCTTCAACCTTCGTACACTCCCATAAAACTTATGAGTTTATGTAGTCTCACCAAATTATATTCTATCATCTTGCAATAAGGTCTTAGATATCACATATATCTCATACCTTGATTATTTCTGAAAACTAAATTTTCAGCTCCTTACTTTTCAAACAAATTTGAACTTCAAGTTTCACGGAGACAAGATAACTTTAGGTACTAATTGAAACCATAGCTCTTTGAATCAACAATGTGAGGTTTACTAAAAGTTTGCAATAGGACTTAATCAATTCTTGATTCTTTAACAATACGGTACCAATCCGTAAAGTTTCTTATCAGATTTTAACAGTATTTCTATCTCAATTACAAGACTAACGCATAGTAGTAAACGGATGCCAATACTACAAAATTAATTCAAAATACTATTCAGACTAAGTTCATGACAATTAGTTCATGTTTTAATCTAATTACTAATGAACTCCCACTTAATACAACATCCCTCATAGTTGTTAAGTGGTACACGATCCAAATCCACTACACCAAAACCGATCATCACGTGAGATGATGTAGCTTCAATGGTGAACATCAACATGTTGATCATATCATCCATATGACTCGTGTTCAACCTTTCGGTTTCCGTTGTCCCGAGGCCATGTCTGTACATGCTAGGCTCGTCAAGCAAACTCAAGTATTCCGCGTGTGCAACATGGCTTACACCCGTTGTATATGAACGTTGAATCTATCACATCCGATCATCACGAGATGCTTTGAAACGACGAACTTTGGCAACGGTGCATACCAGGGGAGAACACTTTATTATCTTGATATTAATGTGAGGGATCATCTTATAATGCTACCGCCGCGTTCTAAGCAAAATAAGATGCATAAAGGATTAACATCACATGCAATTCATATGTGATATGATATGGCCCTTTTTTCTTTGCGCCTTTGATCTTCATCTCCAAAGCACGGACATGATCTCCATCATCAACGGGCATGATCTCCATCATCGTCGGCGTAGCATCAAGGTTCATGGCGCCGTCTTCATGGTTGTTCACCTCATGTAGCAACTATTACAACTACTTTGAAATACTACTCAACATGAAATTTAAAGACAACCATAAGGCTCCTGCCGGTTGCCACAATACAATAATGATCATCTCATACATATTCATCATCACATTATGGCCATATCACATCACCAAACCCTGCAAAAACAAGTTAGACGTCTCTAATTTGGTTTGCATATTTTACGTGGTTTAGGGTTTTCGAGAGAGATCTAATCTACCTACGAACATGAACCACAACGGTGATACTAGTGTTGTCAATAGAAGAGTAAACTGAATCTTCACTATAGTAGGAGAGACAGACACCCGCAAAGCCTCTTATGCAATACAAGTTGCATGTCGAACGAGGAACAAGTCTCATGAACGCGGTCATGTAAAGTTAGTCCGAGCCGCTTCATCCCACTATGCCACAAAGATGCAAAGTACTCAAACTAAAGATAACAAGAGCATCAACGCCCACAAAACCATTGTGTTCTACTCGTGCAACCATCTATGCATAGACACGGCTCTGATACCACTGTAGGGATACGTTGCATAGAAAACAAAAAATTTCCTACCGCGAGAACGCGATCCAAGCCAAGATGCAATCTAGAAGATGGGAGCAACGAGGGGATGAACGAGACTAACCCTTGAAGATTTCCAAAGCCTATAAGAGTAGGCTCTTATTGCTGCGGTAGACGATCACTTGCCGCTTGCAAAAGCGCGTAGAAGATCTTGATCACGGTGCCACAATCGGGCAGCACCTCCGTACTCGGTCACACGTTCGGTGTTGATGAAGACGACGTCCTCCTCCCCGTTCCAGCGGGCAGCGGAAGTAGTAGATCCTCCTCGGAATCCCGGCAGCACGACGGCGTGGTGGCGGTGTCGATGGAGAACTCCGGCAGGGCTTCGCCTAAGCGTATGCGGGAGTTGTATGTGGAGGAGGAGAGGCTAGGGTTTGGGGAGAGGGGGGCTTGGGCGCCGGCCTCAAGGGGTGCGGCCAAGGTGGAGGCTTGAGTGGCCGGCCCCCTCCCCTTGCTCGTCATTATATAGGTGGAACCCCTAAGAGTTGTAGTCCAAGTCTTCGAATAAGACCCCAACACACAAACTTGGCATAAGGTGGGAAACCTACCCAAGGTGGGACTCCTACTCAAGGTGGGAGTCCCACCCCTTCCTTGAGGGGGGTGGCCGGCCACCATGGGTGGAATCCACCTGGGATTCCTTCCCCTTAGGGCTGGCCGGCCATGCTAGTGGAGTCCCTCCGGGACTCCACCTTCCATAGTGTCATTCTTCCGGACTTTTCTAGAACCTTCTAGAACCTGCCATAAATGCACCGGATCATTTCCAAACTTGGAATATGACTTCCTATATATGAATCTTATTCTCCGGACCATTCCGAAACTCCTCGTGATGTCCTGGATCCCATCCGAGACTCCGAACAAAACTTCGAACTCCATTCCATATTCCATATCTACTTAAACGACATCAAACCTTAAGTGTGTCACCCTACGGTTCGCGAACTATGTAGACATGGTTGAGACTTCTCTCCGACCAATAACCAATAGCGGGATCTGGAGATCCATAATGGCTCCCACATATTCAACGATGACTTTAGTGATCGAATGAACCATTCACATACGATACCAATTCCCTTTGTCACGCGATATTTTACTTGTCCGAGGTTTGATCATCGGTATCTCTATACCTCGTTCAACCTCGTCTCATGACAAGTACTCTTTACTCGTACCGTGGTATGTGGTCTCTTATGAACCATTCATATGCTTGCAAGCTATTAGACGACATTCCACCGAGAGGGCCCAGAGTATATCTATCCGTCATCGGGATGGACAAATCCCACTGTTGATCCATATGCCTCAACTCATACTTTCCGGATACTTAATCCCACCTTTATAACCACCCATTTACGCAGAGGCGTTTGATGTAATCAAAGTACCTTTCCAGTATAAGTGATTTACATGATCTCATGGTCATAAGGACTAGGTAACTATGTATCGAAAGCTTATGGCAAATAACTTAATGACGTGATGTTATGCTACGCTTAATTGGGTGTGTCCATTATATCATTCACATAATGACATAACCTTGTTATTAATAGCATCCAATGTTCATGATCATGAAACGATGATCATCTATTAATCAACAAGCTAGTTATACAAGAGGCTGACTAGGGACTCCTTGTTGTTCACATAACACACATGTATCAATGTTTCGGTTAATACAATTATAGCATGGTATGTAAACATTATCATAAACTCAAAGATATTATAATAACCATTTTATTATTGCCTCTTGGGCATATCTCCAACAGTTGTTGCAGAGGCTGGGTGTAATTGGTATCTTTTGATATTAATATATTCCTTTTATCGAAAAAAGCTCCGTTGCTACTTCTAGATTCTATCTTGTTGATATTCCGTTGAGGTGCTAGTACTGCTACTTGCACCATACGTAGTATTCTGTTAATCCTGCTTGATCCATTTTATTCGTTAGTTGATATGTTCATCGTACCTGATATTGTTGCACTGAGATTATTGGTATATGTTTGATCATTGTGTTGTTGGGGAGAGACGGGTAGTCATCTCCAGCTTTCAGAGTTGTATTATTTGCGGGAGCTCATCTGGAGCCTTGAGGCTGTTGACCTCATGACAGCACTTACCTGCGAATATCCTTGATCTTGTCGTATTGGTATCACGACGGCAAACGTATTGTACCGGTCACAATTCAGGTATGGGACGGTATGTGTTCTCCGCTGGGGACGGCCTCTGTTCGGGAACGTGTCGGTGATGGATCCGTAGGAGCGACCGACATCAGTAGGTGAGAGTGTCTGGGTCTTAGCGGGTAAAAGGGCACTGCTTGGCTAGCATTGGTGGAGCTAGTCAAGACTATCGATGTCGGAGTACCCCTCTGCAGAGCGTAAAAGTGTGAATATTCACCCCTGTGACTCCCAGGTTGGGAAGCTTGTTGTCATGTGTGATGCCAATATTTTCCTTGTCTATTTCCTAACTTCCATTCCTTTGTTGTATCCATGATATCCGATTCCGACTGACACTTTGTTATTCGTCATTTGATTCCTCCTAATTCATTGGTCATCTATTCTTCTGTGCTATCTACTTGCTGAGTATAATTATATATTCACTCTTTTCATCTCCATTTTCTTACAGAAGTGAGCACGATTTGGAGATGATGGCAAAGCGTAGGCGTAGTACTACGGAAAGGGAAAATAAATATGTATAATGATTTGTGTATTAGGAAAATATATAAATAAAGTGGGGTTTTAGCTTTATAAATTTGTGTTCTTTTAAGCCTTAGATATTTATAATCGCAAGGTTATAAATATGTGGCGTTGTCACGACTGGGCCCGGTTTCGGGGTGTGACAGGGGGGGTTTACATGCAGTGTCGCCGCCCACCTCCGTCTCCTTCCACTCTAGCACCACGAGCAGTCGCACCACCACCAAAAGCAGCTCGAACACCTCGGCGATGAAATCCCCGCCAGTCTCCACATGGGTGAAACCTAGACCTAAACTAACTCTACTGCACAGAGGAGACCAACCTCCTCGCCCCCGCGATCTCCGGCCGAAAGAGCCGCCGATGATCGAGGTGAGGGAGAGGAACACGGGACTCTACAGAGGAGACCGGCCTCCTCTCCTCCGCCGTCTCCGGCCGACAAAGCCGCTGAAGAGGCGAAGGCCGGAGAGGAGCATGGGACGACTGAGGTTGACTAGCTATTCTTATTTTAGACCTGGCTACTTCTTGATGAATCAGGAACCTTTTTTGTCTCTTTGACACGGTTCAGTGCAATAGTATTACGTGTATATATGTGTCGACTACACATACATACTACCTAGCCGTCGATTGCTCAAAGTTAATTACTCCTTCCGTGTTTCAAGAAAAACTTTGACCATTAATTTGATCAATTAAATATAATTTATATGCCTCAAAAATTATATTATTATATTCGTATGCAAAAGAAGTTTCCAACGATATAACTTTCGTGGTAAATATTTCATATCTTATTGACCAAATTAATGGTCAAAGTTTTTCTCAAATCTCAAAATATGCTTATAAACCGGGTGGAGGTAGTAACACGAACACGACTGGTAGCTTAGATTGGCCAGCTAGCTAGCTCTACGTACTGCTATACCATCATTTCCTTTTTCTTTTTTTTTTGGCGCGCAACTACCTCTTTTTTTCCATGCACGACGAAACTAGCTTAGCGCTAGCTCATAATTTGAACTTTGGATATATACGTGCATGCTGACCCAATTTTCCTACTACTATACCTCCCTTACAAAATAACTTTCAAAGTTTTATCTAGATACATATGCATTTTAATATGAAAAAAGAGATGTGACGCTTATTTTAAAACGCAGAGAATATATAACGCGGACTTCTGGCTCTCAGGTGCAACGCACCCCCATAAACCAAAAAAAATATAGTAATTTGAAAAAGTCAAAAAAAATTGAATCTTCCTGGAAATTAAAGATGATCAAGTTTGTACTCGTAAAAAAATGTTTGGACACGAAATAATTCACATGGACTCCAGGAAAAAAAAGAACAAAATTATGACGAATATAAAGTGAATAGTACCTGGTCATGGGGCGTTTCAAGTTTGTTTTTTTACCCAGATACAATAAAATTAATTTCCTAGGAAAATATTTTGTTTCAAGTACAATACCTGATCATTTTTTATTTGCAAAAAAATTTAAAACTTTTAAAACTTTTTTTAATATATATTTTTATTTTTCCAAGTATGGGGGTGCGTTGCACCCGAGAGCTCCTTTCTATTTTCCAGGGAATATATACCTACCATGCATGCATGTTACTATATAGCTCGTATCTAGGAAAAGCTACCATGCATGTCCACGTAAACATTTTTTCCTTGGGCTGCATAGTATAGCAACATCAAGATTTTTTTTTGTTATAGCTATATATATGTACGGTCCAATGTTATATCTAGCTACATATCATTGTGACGTGATTGTTGATGAGTGAGGCTCGTGGTTACAGATAGCTTAGGCTTTTGAGACATTTCTCTTTTACGGTGATTGGCATGGAACTTTGGTTCCGTCTAATCGAATTTTGGTTCCGTCTAATATAATTTTTCGTGATCGTTGATTAAATATGTGATAAATTTTCTGTAAGTTCTAAAATGATATGACACCGTGAAAGAGCTCCGGAACGAACGTTTTAATCAGTGTTTCAAATAAAAGAAAATCAGAATCAGATCGGATCCTAAGATACATCTCTATAGAAATCAGAATCACATGAGCGCCCGCTGCCGCCGCCCCGCCGCCACGCAACCGCCACCCCGCCACCCCATAGCCACCGCCCCGCCGACGCCGCTGCCCCGCAGCCGACGCCGCCGCCACGCAGCCGCCACCCCGCTGCCCCGCTGCCGACGCCGCCGCCCCTCCCCCCGCAGCCGATTGGTAGCCTGATTATAAGAAGAAGATTAGCAGGGATAAAATGACAGAAATATAACTAGCTTTAAGGTTTGAAATGTAAGTGTTAAGGTATTATTTGTCATTTTAGTTGGTTCAATCTAGTTTTTCAGTAGGTTTGAATCTGCATCACAGCTATGCACCAGCACTACCATATTACGTTCTTGCACATGTTACAATTTTTGTGAATAGCTTGCTCACACAAAGCCGTATTTTTTTTATGGTGATACTCACTACTATGTAGACTTCTGTCTGGTTGGTCTGTAGACTTAACCAAGAATGCCGTTGCCAACTGTTACTGCTATGACCTCCAATTTGTCATTGTTAACTTAGAGTACTATTACTGCATAACATGAAGTGCATCAGGCCAGTGGCGGAGCTTGCCAAAAATTATGGGGGGCAAAACACAAAATATCAATATTTGGGGGGCAAAGTGCTAAAAAAATTCTCTTCTAAGCCTTGTAAAAAAATCCTTCAGTAATTCTCAAAAAGTTGGGGGGGGGGGCGGTGGCTGTCAACACCCGGATTTTTAAGTCCGAATGCCTATTATGTCATACATCGCAATCCCAGGAATATTGTTGTTGCGAGGCATAATAGTTAAGTATCACAGTCATCATTCATTACAACCCATAAGCCTTACAAACTGGAATCACATGATCCATATTACACGAATAGTTGATCTATTGATCCACAAACAAACACAAGTTCATAGTTCAACATAGCGGAAGCGTAAGATACACGGACTCTCTAGTCCACAGGCCAACGCTTGACGTCGGAAGGCGCTTAGTTGTCGTAGGCGTCCTGCTGGTCATCTCCTTGTTCATCTTCATACTCTGGCCATTTGAATAGCCAGGGACAAAGCCGTGAGTACGTTGAGTACTCGCAAACTAATTCAAGAAAAAGTGCTAGACATTCTAGTAGGGTTTGCTAAGCTCTAGTTTATTTGCATAAAGCTAGTTTTGGTTCACAAAGTTTTGAGAAAAACTTATTCAAGTGCTAACTAACCCAAGGGGGAACATTAGTGTCATTCCCACCATTCAAGTGGTGATTTCAATTCAATTCACCACAAGTCAATTCACCATCATCTTTCAACATCATTTTCAAAGATATGACATCGGAAACTGTATGGCCTTTCCAACCGTCCGTAACCGTGGACGCGGCTATTCGAATAGGTTTACACTCTGCAGAGGTTGCACACTTGTGCCACAACATTTGATTTCATCCGTCGGGATTTCCCCGAATAATCGTAACACAGTACGCGGATCATCAACCATAACCTTTCACTTACGAATCCTAGTATGAGCACCTCTCCCCATGAGCTTGGCCTCCCAGTGAAGACCAACTGTCAACCTGGGAACTGCACAGGGCTTGGGCCGGACATTCACCTCATTTCGCATCATATCGTATCGTTTCTTTTGTGGTAGAGGCAGCTTTCGGCATAACCCCGATGACGCTTGTTTAGAGGGAACCCATACTAAGACACATAAACTTCCAGTTAAGCCCTACCCATAATCAGGTATTGTGGGGGTACTTGAGAATTGGAAAGGTATCGCATTCAAACCAACATCAAGTTTTATCAAAAATCACCATCTTCTCTTGGTCATATTCACCTTCAAAAATCCTTCAATGGAATGCATCTTCATTCCAAGGTTTCAAAATCCTTTCAAAAACCTGTTGTTCCCATCTAGAGTAGTCAAATTTAGTTTATTAGCACTAGCTCTAATTCATGAGGGGTGCTATCTTGCCTTGCTTGGAAAAGGCTAACTCACTACTCTAAAAACCACTTGTATTTTGACCAAAGTTAACTATAAAAGGAAAATCATTTGGAAAACAAGTAAAAACTTGGGATGGGTTCACATAAGAAAAGGTAAGACATGGTGCCTTGCCCCAAGGGGCTTTGCACTTGCAAGAATAAAAGCTTGCATAGTAATTTAGCTTGCCTTGGTAGTTCTCAAACTGTTCCTCTTCCTCCTCCTGGTAGCAACCTTCTTCTTCGGCGTACTCTCCGGTGCTACCGTCTAGATTTGAATACGAGTATAATTACTCACTAATTCCATGGCTATTCCACACATCACAAATAAACACACAAACTACTCTATGCACACACATAAATAAACTAGGGTGCATGGGTTGTGGGATTTAAATAGGATTTGTATTCTATATGTAAATGATAGTTTCCATAGGATTCTTGAGAAATAATTTCCTCTCATTGAAATCTTCTTAAGATTTAATTTCTCCAACAATCATGGATGAACTCATCTTGACCTAGATCAAATGTTCATCATCATCATCATTTGGGAGAATGATTTAAATGAGGTGGAACACCTCATGCCATTTAAATAACACTATATTTGATTTAAATCTCAGGAAATTCATATAAGAGAGTTTGGAACCAGGGGTCCAAACATCCCATGAATTCATGTGAGACAAGTTTAAATGAAGTGTAAGACTTCACACAATTTAACTTTAATAGTTCTGGATAATATCAACTAGTTAAACTAGTCAAAATATCCATTCATTAAACCATGGCATGATCATGCAAGGTGACCACACCATTTTATTGCATAAACAATTAGTGTAAGTCAAAAGTGAGCTATTAGAGTTGGAATTAACTTAATATCTATTTTGGTTGATTTTTAAGAATTATTTGAATAGGGAAAAGTCCCTGGCTTGTTATTTTTGTCACATTAATTCTACAAGGAAATTGACCATGAGGCCAGTGGCATTGGATAGAGAAATTCCGTGGCTTTCCAACAATATCAAATTCACTAAATTTGGTTTAGCCAATTTGAAACTATTTAATTTCAAAGTTTGTGCAGTATTGGAAATTGGATGGAATTGATTTAAACGAATTTTGAATTAAAGGGCCGGCGGGAAAACGAAGCTGGGCCGATTTGAATTAAAACGGCCCACTCCAGCCCACCACGGTCCACAGACGCGCGGCGTGCTGACAGCGTGGGGTCCACGCGTCAGTGGCGGTTTAAAACCCGAAACGGTACGAGCGACGTGGCGCGTTGGATTAGAAGGCGATCCAACGGCGCACGGTCGTCGTCTTCTCCGGCGAGAAGCGAGGGTGCAGCGGCGAGGGCAGGGGGTCGGAGCGCTTACGGTGGCTCCAGCTAGGGTGGGCAGTGTGCTCGGGGACGATGTCGACGACGGCGAAGCTCCTGGTACCGGCGGCTCGTCCTGGGGCGGCTCCAATCGACGGCGAGCTTCGGCGGCGACCACGGGCAGTGAGGCTTCAATTGGGCAGCGTCAGTGGGCAATGTCGAGGGTGGAGTGGCTCTGGTGGTCGAGTGATGAGAGGGGAAGGCGATGGTGTGCTCAGATCGACGAGGAGAGGTCTCCTTTTATAGAGACGCGAGGGTGCTGCGGGGCCGTGAAGAAGTCGACCATGGCGCGGCTTCTCCGGCGAGTTATCGAGCTGGGCGAGGAGATGGCAGTGTTCTACGGTTCCTGGCGAGTCTAACGGCAGCGACAGCTTGGTCGGGCGGCGTCTGGATTGGTCGCGTTGTTTCCACGACGGCCGCGGCGGTGGCGGGATCTTCTTCCCCGTCTACGGCGGCGGCGGTCCAGGGTCTTGTCGTGGCCATGTCTGGCGGTGTCGTGGTGGCGTGGTGATGCTCAACGGCTAGTCAGCGGGGCCAGGGCGTGCTCGAGGTCGTGGCGCGGCGCGTGGCCAGGGTGTGTCCGCGGCGGGCACGCGCTCGACGCGAGCGGCGTCCAGGGCGCCATGGACGCGTGCTGGTCTGGCCAATGCAGGGCTCCTCCTCGACAACGGCCGATGCTAGGCGACTCAGTAGAGTGAGGTGGAGTGCAGGGACATGGTGGCCAGGGTCGGCGATGAAGGAGAGAGGGGGAGGTGCGGCATGGCCGGCGTGTGGCCGGCATGGCCATGCCATGCATGTTCCCTCTCCCTACCTAGGGTTTCTATGCTGGGGTTAGTGAGAGAGGGGACCAGGGGACCATTTGGGGTTGGTTAGAGTAGGTTAGTTTGAGTAGATCACTATTTGCTATAGTGTAGGAATAGTGTTCAATTTTGGAAAATACAAAAATATCCAAAATGGAAATAATTCAAATGGTGAATGTTTTTGAAAAGTGAAAGTTGAGATAAGTTGTATTTGACCAGAGATGAGTTGAGGTGGTGGTGGAAAAATTGGATTTCAAAAATGGCCCAAAATGGCTAAGTGAAGATTGTTGAACTCATTATAAAGTTGCCACTTTGGGTGAGCATAGCTAGTGATCAAAGATGAATTTGGCAGGGTGGTCTTCATCAAAGTTGTTCACCTTGATGTTGACTTTGAAATGGTGCAAAGAGTTAGCAAGAATTGGTTTGAGAAAATTGAATTGCAGGGGCTCAAAGTGGTGATCAGACTAAAATTGGCAGATTTGGCCAATATCTCATGTGAGTGGAAATTGTGTTTGAAATTTATTTGAAAAGTGAAACCTTGGTTCCAAAAGTTGTAATAAGTGTTTAATAACATTATTCAACTAATGGTGAAGACCAAATAGGTCTAGGGTCAAAATTTATAAAAATGCCATAGGGCATATGTGAGGGTTTTTAGGGTTTTTCAATTATGGAAATTTCTTCCACTTTGATTTATTTGGTTGGTGATCTTCACATGATCACTCTAGGGTTTTAGAGCATCACAAATACAAGTAATAACAATCATCATGGCATATCACTCAAATGCACAAGTCCTATGCATGGTACTATATGCAAAAGAAAAGTTTTTGTTGGTTTGAAATTTTGTATTTCTGGAATTCTCTAACTTTCTTTTTATTGAAATTTGGGGTGTTACAAACCCTTCCCCCTTACAAAAGATCTCGTCCCGAGATCGAAAAGAAAGTTAGGTACTAAAGAGATCTGGGTATTCCTTCTTCATGAAATCTTCGCGTTCCCAGGTGGCTTCTTCCTCTGTATGATTGCTCCATTGGATCTTTAGAAACTTGATGCTTCGGGTGCGGGTGGTTCTGTATGCTTCTTCGAGGATGCGAATCGGCACTTCGCGGTAAGTCAGATCCTTGTTGATATCCACCGATCGGTGATCGATGTTCTTGAACACTTCGGTCTTCTCAGGGACTTCAAGACATTTCCGGAGAAGTGAGATGTGAAAAACGTCGTGCACAGCCGACATTTCTTCGAGCAACTCCGCTTGATAAGATACTTCACCTCGGCGGTGAGGACTTGGAAAGGTCCCACGTAGCGAGGTGCAAGCTTTCCTTTCGGTGAAACCTTTGCATCCCTTTCAAGGGGGATACTTTGAGATAGACAAAATCTCCGATCTCAAAGGTCATCTCCGACGTCTCTTGTCAGCGTAGCTCTTCTCGTCTGGATTGCGCAGTCTTGAGGTACTCACGGATCTTGTGAACCTTCTCTTCGGCTTCACGAAGAACGTCTGGGCCGAAAACTTGACTCTCTCCGACTTCGACCAGTTCGGGGGGTACGGCACTTCCTTCCGTACAAGGCTTCAAAGGGGGCCATCTCGTAGGTGGCTTGATAACTATTGTTGTATGAGAATTCTGCGTAAGGTAGGCGGTCTTCCCACTTGGATCCGTATTCCAAGACGCATGCTCTAAGCATGTCTTCCAAGATCTGGTTTACTCTCTCGATCTGTCCGTCGGTCGAGGGTGATAGGCGGTGCTGAAATTTAGGCGAGTGCCTAGTCCTTCATGCACTTTCTCGCGAACCTTGAGGTGAACTCGTGATCCTCTATCCGACACTATCGATTTGGGGGTTCCATGCAAAGCGACTATTCTCGGAGATGTAGAGTTCAGCTAACTTGGGGCCTTGATAGGTAGTTTTGACGGCGATGAAATGGGCGACTTTGGTCAATCTATCGACCACTACCCATATGGAATCATTGCCTTTCTTTGGATTTGGGCGGTCCGGTGATAAAGTCCATTCCTACGGAGTCCCATTTCCATTCTCGGAATCTGAAGGGGTTGCAACAGTCCGGCGGGTCTCTCGGTGTTTCGCCTTAACTCGCCGGGCAGATGTCACACTTAGCGATATAGCTACCGATCTCTCTCTTCATTCCGTGCCACCAAAATTGTTCTTTCGTGTCTGGTACATCTTGGTACCTCCGGGGTGGATTGAGTAAAGGGTGTCATGGGCTTCTTGCAGGATGACTTGTTTCAGGTCGTAGTCCGATGGTACGCAGAGGCGTTCTTTGTACCAAAGCACTCCGGCCGTCAATGGTGAATCCGGGGCTTTTCCTGCGGCTATCTGTTTCTTGATTCCATCAATGCTAGCGTTGTCCTTTCGGGCTTCCTTGATCCGACCAATCAAGGTGGGTTGCGATTCGATGTCGGCTAGGAATCCTTCACTTACAAGTTCAAGTCTGAACTGTTCAAACTCTTGGTGCAAACTAGGCTGTTCGGTTGCGAGCATGGAGTTCAACTGCACAGCGATCGACTCAAAGCATCCGCTACCACATTGGCCTTGCCGGGGTGGTAGTGAATCTCCATGTCGTAATCCTTGATCAATTCGATCCATCGGCGTTGTCTCATGTTTAACTCCTTCAGGGTGAAAATGTATTTGAGGCTTTTGTGGTTTGAGTAAATCTCGCATCGATTACCCATGAGGTAATGACGCCAAACTTTCAAGGCTAAGACCACGGCCGCAAGCTCGAGGTCGTGGGTTGGGTAGTTCTGCTCATGTTGCTTGAGTTGCCTAGAAAGGTAGGATACAACCTTTCCTTCTTGCATAAGCACGCATCCAAGTCCGATCTTGGAGGCGTCGCAATATACGTCAAAGGGCTTTGCGATATCTCGGCATGATCGGATTGGGGCTGTTGTCGCCTACTCTTGAGCCGTTGAAAGCTCTCTTCACACTTGTCGGTCCACTCAAACTTTCTGTCCTTTTTCAGCGGTTGGGTCATTGGTCGAGCGATGCTCGAAAACCTTCTACAAATCTGCGGTAATATCCGGCTAATCCAAGAAAAGCACGGACCTCAGTTTGTGTGGTTGGGGCTTTCCATTCCATAACAGTTTTGATCTTGGCAGGATCTACGGCAATTCCTCCTGCAGACAAGATGTGTCCGAGGAATCCCACTTCTTCCACCAAAACTCACACTTGCTAAACTTGGCGTACAACCGGTGTCTGTCTCAAGGTTTCTAGAACAATCTCCAGGATCTCGTTCATGTTCTTCTTCGGACTTGGAGTAGACCAAAATGTCGTCGATGAAAACAACGACAAATTTGTCCAAGAAGTTCATGAAGATCTTATTCATGAGATTCATGAAATAAGCGGGAGCATTGGTCGATCCAAATGACATGACGTTGTACTCATACAACCCAGATCTGGTGGTAAAGGCAGTTTTTGGAATATCGGTGGCTCGGATTTTCAGTTGGTGGTATCCAGTTCTAAGATCAATTTTCGAGAAAACTCGGGATCCGGTGAGTTGGTCGAACAAGTCTTCGATCTTGGGTAAGGGGTATTTGTTTTTGATGGTGACATCGTTAAGCTTTCATTTATAGTCTGCATAAACGATTTGCACCATCCTTCTTGTCGACAAACAAGACGGGGATCTCCGGGGGATGCACTTGGTCTAATCAAACCTTTGGCTAACATGTCATCTATTTGCTTCTTCAGCTCCACAAGCTCGGCTGCGTTCATGCTTTGTAGGCTCTCTCGGGCGATGGGTCCAGTTCCGGGATTAACTCGATGATAAACTCGATATCCCGGTCCGGGGCATACCGGGTAGATCATCCGGAAACACATCAGTAGCGACAAACGACCCTGATTTGATCCAGTAGGCTTGGATACACTTTGGTTGCGTGTAAATTTTCCGGGTAGTTTTTCGAGACGTGCTCAACTACGATTCCGGTCTTGCTAGTCATGGTTATGGCTTTCTTTGCGCAGTCTATCAATCCATTGTGTTTGGACATCCAGTCCATTCCTAGGACAACTTCCAAACCTTTGGTTCCAAGTATGATGAGATTTGCAAAGAAATCAACATCATGGATTTTGATTGGCACATTTTTACAAAATTTTCTGGCTTTGGTGGTTGATCCGGGGATTTGAACTATCATAACATGCTTCAAACTGAGGGGTTGAATTTTACTTGTTGAGGCAAAATCTTCGGTGACAAAGGAGTGCGATGCTCCGGAATCAAACAACACTCTAGCAGGGGTGTGGTTGGGAAAACATACCCAGTACCACATCTGGGGCTTCCTGGGCTTCTTCGGCGTTCATGTGGTAGAGGCGGCCGTTGCGGTTGTTGGGGTTGTTGGGGGCGAACTTCTTGCCGGTGGAGACACGGCGTTGCCGCTGAGCAGGAGCAGCGGTGTTGCCGGCGAGCTTGGCAAGACGCTTGGGACACTCGTTGGAGTAGTGCCCCACTACACCACACTCATAACAAGTGATAGTGCTCTTGTCCTGCTTGTTCGCAACGGGAATGGCATTGCTCCCGGTTCTGGGGTTGGTGTTGGTGTTGTTGGTGTTCGGGGCTCGAAGTGGAGCGCGGTTGTAGTTGTTGTTGTTGTAGTTGGGGTTGTAGCCTCCTGGCTTGGAGTTTCCTCCACTTCGGTTCTGATAACCGGGGCGAGAGTTCTGCATCGGGGGTTTGTTATGTCTCGGATTGAAACCTCCGCTTGGGCTAGGGCGAAACTTTTGGGGGTGGCTTGATCCACTCTGATTTGCCATGCGGCGCTTGCGGTTCTCATTGGCTTGGTTCAACTTGCCCTCCATCTGGATGGCGGAGTCAACAAGGGCTTCGAGGTCGGCGAAGGGGATGTTGACGAGGACAGTCTGCATCTCATCATGCAGTCCGTTCAGGAATCTCTCCTTCCTGAATATCGATGCCTTCATCGTCCTCCTCCATGTGACGAATCTGATCCTCCTGGGCCGTGACAGTGGCCTCAAGTGACGCGATCCGGTCGCGAAGGCGGCGAATCGTAGCGTCCTTCTTGGCACGCTGCTGGCGAAGGTTCCTGCGGTCGTTGTTGAGTAGCTTGATCGCCTCACCCTGCTCGATGATGTGAGCATGGGTCTGGTTCGCGTAAGCGCGAGAGGCGTCGAGGTCCCTCTGAGTCTGGTAGAGCATGAAGTCCAAGTGATCCACATGGTGCCTCAACTGGGGGTGGAGTGGCACATCCATGGGTCTTCCGTCAGAGTTACGCCGTGCGAGATGCGCAAAGCGTTCCTCACGAAGGGCTTCGGTATTCTGTCCGCACAGACGAGCAAGTGCTTCCTGAAGAGCACGTGCAAGCCCGTCGAGCCAGTTGCTTTCCCTGAAAGAGAAAAGGATCCTCTCCGAGGTGGGAGGCTCCAGCCTTGCCCCTCAAGTCGGCGGTGATAATCCATGCAGTTCCTCCCTACTGGTCGTCCACCTGAATCCCGTGAAACTCGGGGTGTGGGCGGCCAAGGTGATCCGACAGGGAGTCGAGGTCATGCTCGAAGATCAAGCTTCCTCCGTTTCCAAGCTGATAAAACTTGGTGTTGAGGGGTTCATTTGGCTCCATCTGAAAGAGAATTGGATGAGTAAGTTAGAGAGTGCAAAGTGTGGCAAATTTTTAAGTTGATTCAAATAAGATAGAACCTGATTCCTCAAATTTTGGCAAAGTCTCAAGACGAGAGTGTAGTAAGTTTTCACAAATAAGTTCTTTCATTTGATTTCAAAATTAAATTTTTCAGAACGCCCATTCTAACTAAGGTCTTCTAAGGTCAAACAATGGCTCTGATACCAACTTGTCAACACCCGGATTTTTAAGTCCGAATGCCTATTATGTCATACATCGCAATCCCAGGAATATTGTTGTTGCGAGGCATAATAGTTAAGTATCACAGTCATCATTCATTACAACCCATAAGCCTTACAAACTGGAATCACATGATCCATATTACACGAATAGTTGATCTATTGATCCACAAACAAACACAAGTTCATAGTTCAACATAGCGGAAGCGTAAGATACACGGACTCTCTAGTCCACAGGCCAACGCTTGACGTCGGAAGGCGCTTAGTTGTCGTAGGCGTCCTGCTGGTCATCTCCTTGTTCATCTTCATACTCTGGCCATTTGAATAGCCAGGGACAAAGCCGTGAGTACGTTGAGTACTCGCAAACTAATTCAAGAAAAAGTGCTAGACATTCTAGTAGGGTTTGCTAAGCTCTAGTTTATTTGCATAAAGCTAGTTTTGGTTCACAAAGTTTTGAGAAAAACTTATTCAAGTGCTAACTAACCCAAGGGGGAACATTAGTGTCATTCCCACCATTCAAGTGGTGATTTCAATTCAATTCACCACAAGTCAATTCACCATCATCTTTCAACATCATTTTCAAAGATATGACATCGGAAACTGTATGGCCTTTCCAACCGTCCGTAACCGTGGACGCGGCTATTCGAATAGGTTTACACTCTGCAGAGGTTGCACACTTGTGCCACAACATTTGATTTCATCCGTCGGGATTTCCCGAATAATCGTAACACGACGCGGATCATCAACCATAACCTTTCACTTACGAATCCTAGTATGAGCACCTCTCCCCATGAGCTTGGCCTCCCAGTGAAGACCAACTGTCAACCTCGGGAATCGCACAGTGGCTTGGGCCGGACATTCACCTCATTTCGCATCATATCGTATCGTTTCTTTTGTGGTAGAGGCAGCTTTCGGCATAACCCCGATGACGCTTGTTTAGAGGGAGCCCATACTAAGACACATAAACTTCCAGTTAAGCCCTACCCATAATCAGGTATTGTGGGGGTACTTGAGAATTGGAAAGGTATCGCATTCAAACCAACATCAAGTTTTATCAAAAATCACCATCTTCTCTTGGTCATATTCACCTTCAAAAATCCTTCAATGGAATGCATCTTCATTCCAAGGTTTCAAAATCCTTTCAAAAACCTGTTGTTCCCATCTAGAGTAGTCAAATTTAGTTTATTAGCACTAGCTCTAATTCATGAGGGGTGCTATCTTGCCTTGCTTGGAAAAGGCTAACTCACTACTCTAAAAACCACTTGTATTTTGACCAAAGTTAACTATAAAAGGAAAATCATTTGGAAAACAAGTAAAAACTTGGGATGGGTTCACATAAGAAAAGGTAAGACATGGTGCCTTGCCCCAAGGGGCTTTGCACTTGCAAGAATAAAAGCTTGCATAGTAATTTAGCTTGCCTTGGTAGTTCTCAAACTGTTCCTCTTCCTCCTCCTGGTAGCAACCTTCTTCTTCGGGCGTACTCTCTGATTGCTACCGTCTAGATTTGAATACGAGTATAATTACTCACTAATTCCATGGCTATTCCACACATCACAAATAAACACACAAACTACTCTATGCACACACATAAATAAACTAGGGTGCATGGGTTGTGGGATTTAAATAGGATTTGTATTCTATATGTAAATGATAGTTTCCATAGGATTCTTGAGAAATAATTTCCTCTCATTGAAATCTTCTTAAGATTTAATTTCTCCAACAATCATGGATGAACTCATCTTGACCTAGATCAAATGTTCATCATCATCATCATTTGGGAGAATGATTTAAATGAGGTGGAACACCTCATGCCATTTAAATAACACTATATTTGATTTAAATCTCAGGAAATTCATATAAGAGAGTTTGGAACCAGGGGTCCAAACATCCCATGAATTCATGTGAGACAAGTTTAAATGAAGTGTAAGACTTCACACAATTTAACTTTAATAGTTCTGGATAATATCAACTAGTTAAACTAGTCAAAATATCCATTCATTAAACCATGGCATGATCATGCAAGGTGACCACACCATTTTATTGCATAAACAATTAGTGTAAGTCAAAAGTGAGCTATTAGAGTTGGAATTAACTTAATATCTATTTTGGTTGATTTTTAAGAATTATTTGAATAGGGAAAAGTCCCTGGCTTGTTATTTTTGTCACATTAATTCTACAAGGAAATTGACCATGAGGCCAGTGGCATTGGATAGAGAAATTCCGTGGCTTTCCAACAATATCAAATTCACTAAATTTGGTTTAGCCAATTTGAAACTATTTAATTTCAAAGTTTGTGCAGTATTGGAAATTGGATGGAATTGATTTAAACGAATTTTGAATTAAAGGGCCGGCGGGAAAACGAAGTCGGGCCGATTTGAATTAAAACGGCCCACTCCAGCCCACCACGGTCCACAGACGCGCGGCGTGCTGACAGCGTGGGGTCCACGCGTCAGTGGCGGTTTAAAACCCGAAACGGTACGAGCGACGTGGCGCGTTGGATTAGAAGGCGATCCAACGGCGCACGGTCGTCGTCTTCTCCGGCGAGAAGCAGAGGGTCTGGCGGCGAGGGCAGGGGGTCGGAGCGCTTACGGTGGCTCCAGCTAGGGTGGGCAGTGTGCTCGGGGACGATGTCGACGACGGCGAAGCTCCTGGTACCGGCGGCTCGTCTGGGCGGCTCCAATCGACGGCGAGCTTCGGCGGCGACCACGGGCGATGAGGCTTCAATTGGGCAGCGTCGGTGGGCAATGTCGAGGGTGGAGTGGCTCTGGTGGTCGAGTGATGAGAGGGGAAGGCGATGGTGTGCTCAGATCGACGAGGAGAGGTCTCCTTTTATAGAGACGCGAGGGTGCTGCGGGGCCGTGAAGAAGTCGACCATGGCGCGGCTTCTCCGGCGAGTTATCGAGCTGGGCGAGGAGATGGCAGTGTTCTACGGTTCCTGGCGAGTCTAACGGCAATGGCGGCTTGGTCGGGCGGCGTCCGGATTGGTCGCGTTGTTTCCACGACGGCCGCGGCGGTGGCGGGATCTTCTTCCCCGTCGACGGCGGCGGCGGTCCAGGGTCTTGTCGTGGCCAGGTCTGGCGGTGTCGTGGTGGCGTGGTGATGCTCAACGGCTAGTCAGCGGGGCCAGGGCGTGCTCGAGGTCGTGGCGCGGCGCGTGGCCAGGGTGTGTCCGCGGCGGGCACGCGCTCGACGCGAGCGGCGTCCAGGGCGCCATGGACGCGTGCTGGTCTGGCCAATGCAGGGCTCCTCCTCGACAACGGCCGATGCTAGGCGACTCAGTAGAGTGAGGTGGAGTGCAGGGACATGGTGGCCAGGGTCGGCGATGAAGGAGAGAGGGGGAGGTGCGGCATGGCCGGCGTGTGGCCGGCATGGCCATGCCATGCATGTTCCCTCTCCCTACCTAGGGTTTCTATGCTGGGGTTAGTGAGAGAGGGGACCAGGGGACCATTTGGGGTTGGTTAGAGTAGGTTAGTTTGAGTAGATCACTATTTGCTATAGTGTAGGAATAGTGTTCAATTTTGGAAAATACAAAAATATCCAAAATGGAAATAATTCAAATGGTGAATGTTTTTGAAAAGTGAAAGTTGAGATAAGTTGTATTTGACCAGAGATGAGTTGAGGTGGTGGTGGAAAAATTGGATTTCAAAAATGGCCCAAAATGGCTAAGTGAAGATTGTTGAACTCATTATAAAGTTGCCACTTTGGGTGAGCATAGCTAGTGATCAAAGATGAATTTGGCAGGGTGGTCTTCATCAAAGTTGTTCACCTTGATGTTGACTTTGAAATGGTGCAAAGAGTTAGCAAGAATTGGTTTGAGAAAATTGAATTGCAGGGGCTCAAAGTGGTGATCAGACTAAAATTGGCAGATTTGACCAATATCTCATGTGAGTGGAAATTGTGTTTGAAATTTATTTGAAAAGTGAAACCTTGGTTCCAAAAGTTGTAATAAGTGTTTAATAACATTATTCAACTAATGGTGAAGACCAAATAGGTCTAGGGTCAAAATTTATAAAAATGCCATAGGGCATATGTGAGGGTTTTTAGGGTTTTTCAATTATGGAAATTTCTTCCACTTTGATTTATTTGGTTGGTGATCTTCACATGATCACTCTAGGGTTTTAGAGCATCACAAATACAAGTAATAACAATCATCATGGCATATCACTCAAATGCACAAGTCCTATGCATGGTACTATATGCAAAAGAAAAGTTTTTGTTGGTTTGAAATTTTGTATTTCTGGAATTCTCTAACTTTCTTTTTATTGAAATTTGGGGTGTTACAGTGGCCCCCCCTGACTTGTACATAGCTCCGCCTCTGCATCAGGCCAGAGTTTCTTTTAAAGGAAATCAAGCTAGTTATAATTTTTTTTTTGCGAATAAAGCTAGTTATAAATTGTTTGTGAGCATTCATACTGAATTTCCAACAGCAACATGTCATGTTCCAGATGGAAATCGATACAAACACTAACTGAATTTTGATAGAACAAACACTAACTGAATTTTGATAGAACATTGAGGATGTTCTACTAAATTTTGGCCTGTCTTGTTCCGAGCTAGATGAGGAAGACATCCTTACCGGAGATCTGAAGTTGCGCCGCCGCCCGCTCCTTCCTCACCTAGATCCGTCACCGCCCCGTGCCCCGTGTCCTTCAAATCCAATGTTGTCGCTGCCATCCCGTGTCCTTCAAATCCAACGCTGCCGCTGCTACCAAGCGCTTCTCCCAGGTCGGGCGTGCGGCACTAGATCCATGGAAGGGCTGAGCCCACCCGGACACCGGTTCACCTCCTCCGGGTCCAGCCTCGCCGAACTCGATCCCGTAGCCATCTGCTCGTCTGTGTAGAGAAGAACGGGGAGAAAACGGGGCAGCTGGAATGGGGCCACAGTGGAAGGAATCCGAATTTCATCTCTCTGCCTCCATGCTGCTCTCTCGTCACAGATTTCGACAGGAGGGGATCACCGGCAGAGAGCAGAGGATGAATGGTGAGAGAGAGACTGAACTTGAGAGAGAGAGGATAATTAGGTGAGACAGAGGATATGGTCAATTGCTTTAGGATTCGTGAAGTCTCATCTGATGATTCGATCGCTCAAAAGAACGCTCTTTTTCTATAATTTTGGTAAAATATATTACAGGTGCCGGTCCCACAGATTTTGGTTCTGTTTCCATATTTTTAGTTCCGTCAGTTTGGTTTCGTCTATTTACCACCATCAGATCGTAGTGGATGGACGGTTATTAAAAATACCAATCACCGTAAAATTTGTATTTAGATAGTGTATTTACAGCAGTTTCCAAAGGTGTTCAAATCCTTCACACTCAAATCCCACCCAAGCAACAAATGCTAGGATGAGATTGGAGAGGAAGAACAATGGGGAAAGTCAACAAAAGACTCTAAGATCTAGATCCAAAGGGTTCCCCTCACTTAGAGGAAAAAAGGATTGGTTGGGATTGTAGATCTAGATCTCCTCTCTTAGATCCCTCAAGAATGAGCAAGAATCATGGGGGGGATCAAGAGAGAGAGCAAGTTCTTCAGAGACAACAATGGAGGAGAGAAAATGGGAAGAACTACACAACCCGAGGTGGAAGAAGGGCTATTTATAGCCCAAGAGAAAATATAACCGTTGGGGGAAAGTTGGGCTAAGTCAGCAGTCGAGAAGGCCGGTCAACCGGGCCTGGGACCGGGCCGTCCGGTTCAGGACCCGGTCAGACCGGGCCACCGACCGGGCCATCCGGTCCACATACCGGTCGACCGGGCTAGTGACCGGACCAAGCTGGAAAGCTTACTGGATAGTGCCCGGTTGGCACCGGTCCAGGGTCCGGTTTGAATCGGGTCATCCGGTCGGACGGCCGGTCACGCCGGGCTAGAAACCGGACTAGCAGGAAAGCATGTTATACAAAGTCTATGATAACTTTTGTGTCCGGACCCCGATTGACATGAAACCAATTTTGTTGGAAAGATAACGACGAATAGAACCCCAACAAAATTGGTTTTAGAGAGGGAGTCTCCCACCGTCAAGAAACGGTGAAGACGTCCAAACTCGAAAACGTAATAGAAGATGCATGCGGATTCCATTTTCGATGAACTTGGGCTTGTTGTAAAGCTAGCAACAAGCTCAAGAACCTCTCATAGAGAAACACCAAGAAGCAATAGGGATATGCAAAGTATGCAAAGGATTGAGCTCCCTAAGACGATGTGATCAAGTTACCCAACCGAAAGCCCCTCTTGATAGTGCGGCTATTTATCCTATAATCCGGTCTCCCATCAACCACATTGAGACCGGTAAAAGGAAAACCTAGCAAGGCCATACCTTTATCTTGCGCATCCCGCTTGATCTTGATGATAACTCTTCAAGCTCCACTCAAGCCGGAATTCCACACTTGATCATCATTACTTCGTGAAGACTCACAAATGCTCCCCCATACACTATGATGGGAAAGCTCCATTGATGTACATCTTCACATGTCCATTATCATCAAATGGACGGCAAGTTTCAAGCATATGATCTAGGCTGGAAATGTGGTAATCCATCCATCGTGAGCACATGTACTAGGAGTGAGTCGTAAGACGTGTTCCAGGTCGTAGCTTTAATTACGACGTGTTCCATTCCAGGTCATGGCTTTTGCAAATGAAGAAATTCTTTTGATCAAAGGTGGGAAGAAAGAGTCGCTTCTTTTAATAGAAATTCCGAAGAAAGAAAGAGTAGATGGGTGAGGATAGACGGCCCACACGGAAGAGCACCTAGCTATTTTGGTCGTTGTGTTTTCATGTTTACTTTGTAGCAGTACTAATGATTTCGTTGAATGACCCTAAGAACTATCAGTAGGTAGATAAGACTGCCGGATTCCGCTATCAAGACACTAGTTTGCAGCTTGTAAAACGAAGAAACTAGCAGCTTGTAAAACGAAGAAAATCTATACCTAATAATAAAAGCAAAAGGGTTTCTCCCTCGGTAGTCATCTAATTTTTTATTGGACGGTTTTGCCCTCCCACCAAATCACTTAATACATGAACTTGCCATCGTACCTGTCAACGTTTCGGAAAAAAGAAAGCACCCCCGTCCAGGCCAGCGCCCGTCGCGTGTGGATGAACCTCGGCTGGCAACCGACGGCGCGGCTGCCCCATGCGAGAGTGACCTCCATGACGCGCAACCCTGTGGCTGCGGCAGCGAGCCGTGTTGGCACTTGGCCAGAGGAGGGGCTCGACGGGAAGGTAGCCGAGGTTGACGGCGTCGGAGCATAGAGCGACGGCTGGTGCTTGCGTGCCGGGAC
Organism: Lolium perenne; assembly: GCF_019359855.2. NCBI lineage: Eukaryota > Viridiplantae > Streptophyta > Magnoliopsida > Poales > Poaceae > Lolium > Lolium perenne. The sequence goes on along the minus strand of NC_067245.2, from coordinate 209,105,973 downwards.
AAGATGGTAGCGTGGATGCGTGGCCGGGGGCGGAGCATGCGTTGGGCGGCGCCAACGCGCGATGCAGAAGGAGGGGGGTCGAGCACGGCGCCAAGAAGGAGAATCGGAGCTCAGATTTGATCGCTTAGCATGGAGCGCGGTGGTGACTGGTAAGGTCTGAGATCTGGCCGTGAGCGCGATCCACAGCAGAGGGATGGAGCGCATGGCCAGGAGGTAATTATCGCTGTGTCTAGGATTGAGATTTGATTCGTCGTCGGCGACGCTGCATATGTCCTAGACTGAAAGACTGAAGCACACGGGAGACAGAGGAAATCTTATCCTCCTGCTATTTTCATCTTACTTCTTGGGTTTCAATCTATTTACAGAATCATCCTTCGCGGTTCAGTTGAAGATCATGAGTAGTGGCTACTAGCAGTGTAGCACGACAAAGAGAAGCACGTTAGCCCAACGGAACAAAGCTATGCCTTTTTCGGTTCTTCATTGCTGACGCAGATCATGAGTAGCAGCGAATAAATTAAAAAAAATGGTGCAGATTGGATCCTTTTTCTTAGGTCGTTTGAGTCCTCTCCCGCCACAGCCAAACCAATTTTTATATAATTTCAGATTTAATAATTTTCATACCTGTAAGGCTGTAACCTGAAGAGACCCAACTGCTATTCTACTCGGTGAAAAATATAAGTGTACACAAACTGAGTATCCGTGATTGATTTGTTCATTGTTGATTTTTTAAACATATATAATTGTACTATTTTCAGTGTATATTATCAAAGTACGGCATATGTTAAAAATAAATATTACGTCAAGATATGGTTTAATTCCGTCGATCGCAAGTTGACAAAAGACAACGGTTTAAAAAAAACAGCCTTTGACTCATTATGCCAGGACTTCCATTATAGGTATTCGTCGTGGGTTAAATTATAAGATCTAAAAAAATCTACGGCAGCACACCCGCAATTCAGTTAGGCAGGTCAATCAATTTTAAGCCAATATTTGTGTAGTGACAAGGTAATTATAAAAGCTAATTTTTATGCTCATGACCCATCGTTGTTTTAATCATGTTTGACACGAATAGGAGAAAATTTGACCACTTTTGAGAATTGTTATCATAGATTTTTTTGACCATGTCATGTTTGAGGGTTTTTTTTACCCGATGCAACGCACGGGCACTTCTACTAGTAAGAAAAAAAGGAAAACCAACCTCACACGAGCTGCACTCCAATTTCGGATCTGCACCTAATCCGCTCGCTCCTCGACGCAAAATCCATACACAACCTGCAAGCTGCCTTATTATTTTCTTCTCCGCTTCGTTTCAACCCATCGGCTGCCTACATGCATCAAGGCAAAACAGAAGGCATTCACGATCCCTTTAATAAATAACATGAATTGACGATCCGGTCGTAGAGTCTTCATACATGACGAACCAGAGGAAGCTTGTTACACCAAGGACGAGTCATTTACCTGGATCCCCAAGATCATCTACTCGCCGGCCATGGCACTCACTCTCCTCTCCTCTCCTCGACAAAGTCAAAGTCTAAGTCACAAGTCACGCGCAGCCGACTCACGCGGCATTGTGACACTAGGCTCGTATAAATAGATACATGGAGGTTGGAGGTAAATATGAGCTACATGTTGGGAGGGAGCCTGATGCAGAGGAGGATGGATAGACGATTGAGATGAGTGCTGCCACGGATTGATGACCTGGATTCTTGTAGTTAATTGCCTCTTTCATGATTTCGAACAACTCACTTCCCTTTCAATTCGTGCCATATTTATTCCCAGGAGTCTGAGAAACCAGCGGATCTCCCTTCCGTATTCCTAAGAGTCCCTTGGCAAACCATAGTCTCCTTTCCTTCTTAATTTGGTTGTTCCATCAAATGGTATGGTATGGCGTGCGGCTGAATATGGGCACTTGGGTACAGATGTACACCAAATATCTTGAGGGAAATCTTTTCCAGTGTAGTACAGTACATACATGATAACATGCCATACTAAATCCTAAAAGTTTAACTGTTATTTCAATATTTGTGCACCCATTAGTTAAACCTGACCCTGTCAAGCTGGATCGGAATCGCCATTAATTTTTTACAACCTTTAGACCATGAATTGTTTAAGTCACAAGTCACACGCAGCCGACGCACGTCATTGTGACACTGAACTTGTATAAATAGATATGTAGAGGGGTGAGTCAAACATGACCTGCTTATTGGGAGGGGGCCATGATGTAGAGGAGGATCGATAGACGGTTGAGATGATAGTTTCCATGTATCAATGACATGGTTTCTTGTATTTAACTGCCTCTTTCACCGATTGTTGAGATTCTTAACAACTCACTCCACCGATCCGGTAATCCGTGTCCTATTATTTCTAGGAGCCTGGGGAGCCAACCGAGTCTCCCTTCATATTCCCAGAAGTCTCCAGTAAACCAATTAGGCTTCCTTCACTTCTTAATTTGGTTGTTCCATCCAATGGTATGGTGGGCGGCTGGAACATGGATGGAGGCCACAAAGCCATATGGATACTGGAGAATTTAAAATGGTAGCCGAGTTACACGTAGCTCTTTATTTGCCAACACTCAGACTTCGTATTTCAAAGTTTTAAAAAATCCGAAACAAAATTCTATAGATAGCCAATGTTGTATACTATAATGGTGTGAAATCTCAATGCAAACTACTTCATATTCTGGGCACACAAAAATGACAAATTCTGACAAATTTTATATTGAATAGTACACATTACAAGACTATAAAATTTGTTAGATTTTGTTAATTTTGTGTAGCCTAGAATATAAATTAGTTTGCGTTGAGATTTTACACCATTGTACAATGCACCATTGGCTACCTCTAGAATTTTGTTTCGAATTTTTTGACACTTTCAATACGAGTTCCAAGAGTTTGAAAATAAAGGGCTACATGTAGCTCGGCCTCTAAAACGCTGTACTGATGTATATCTAGGGGAAACTTTTCCAATATGGTTCTGCCAGTGTGCTGAACTGGAATCGCCATGAATTTTTACAACTTTGATTCCTTTCGACAATTAATTTGTCTCGTTCACGAGTTAAGTGCTGCTTCCGAACAAAAAGTTACTCCCCTCTATCCAAAAAAAAACTTGCTCAAGTTTATTTACATTCAGAAATATGTTTCCATCAATCCGTGCATTGAAAATATTGTTCAAATCAGGTAGAGAATTATGGCTTGCAGCAGCATGGATACATGTTCCGTAGTTATATAGTGTTTGATGGTTCCCTCAATAGTGATAGGTTCTGCTTTCCCAAAAATCATTATTTCCTTAACCTCAAACATGCATATGTACATGAAAACTAGCCGACGGTAGTAATGAATGAATGACAATGAATAGCTGGCCATATTTAGATAAGCAATGGATGATGCATAGAGGTTAAGGAGCAAAAACTGTAGCTTATCAACTAGAAAGAAGGATATCAGCAGGATTTTCTTTAGAAAATTAGAGTAGATAATTAATCAGCTAGATGTTCATTCACTAAATTCGGCCTGACCACTGCTGTTTTTCAGACATCCAAATCACACAAGTAATATGAAGCCAAAAAGACTGGAGCACACACACTCATTTGACATTCAGTAACAATCAACCAAACGACGAGGAAAAACATCAATGAAAGCTGGGACGGTTACATAGAACACACCCATGCCAGGTTACGAGATGCTCTCGAATCTCAAAGCTCGGCTGCAACCATATATATTGAAGAGAGAACGCTAGAAAGAAAGCTGCAGCTTGAGATAGTTCAACGACCAAGCCGTATATATGAAGCGTCTATTGTTACCCAAGTCTTCCAGCGTCCATCCAAGTAAGCACCAACCTGCATCAGCTACAGGTCACAGCTGCTGCCCTGGCTGCCATATAGTCCGCCTCGTCATCCTTGCACAGGAACAAAGTATCATGGTCTTCTCTAGATCACATCTAGCAAGAACAAATAAATTTCGAGGAGGGTTTCTACTAAGCAACCCACACAACACAACCAGCATTACTCACTGGCTTAATGTCCATTACAAAGAGGAAAGAATAGCAAATATGACTTCTTTGGGCCAGGTCATATGTCACTCATGTGCTACTAGGTATAGGATGATGGAGAAGAACATATGAGTCAGTTATTAGTGACAGACAAAACAACTTTTAGATTACCCAATTTCTCTCACTTTTATTTACCAGATAACATCAGCGAGGCCACCAGCATACATAATGCAGCATCGGTATAAAGTGGATAGAGAGCATAATAGCATGATGATCTAGCTTTAATATATACTACATCCGTTTCAAGGAATAAGGCGCCCTCGTTTTACGTGCTTTTTGTTTGACCAAGAATTACTTCATATAGATAAAGATCGTTTGTATGAAATTAGTATCATTAAAAAAGTGATTTTCAATACGAATCCAACGATACTAATTACATATAATATAATCAAGATTTTGTTGCTCAATTTTTACGGTCAAAGTACGTCTTGGAATACGCGTGCGCCTTATTCCTTGAAATGGAGGTAGTATATATGTAGTAAGGTTCTATGCAGCAGCCTGGCACTCTGGATTGTACATAAAGATAGCTTCATATCTCAACTAAAAGAAAATCAGACCATATAAAAAAAATTGAATATCATTGAGCCCTACGATTAGGATATAATAGTGCAAACAGAGAAGTTGCCAATGCACAATAATGCAAAATGATGCAAATGCTATACTTGAATTCACAATTCACCCTATTCTAGTAAAATTATAATCGAAACCACCACACATGATGAGCTCAACCGAAATATTCTTGGTTGCTCACTATGTATCTCAACATAACTGTTATTAGTTAAAAGAAGTATATGTTGCACTCCCACACAACACAGAAGGAAGCAACCACAAACGTATCTAAACTCACAGGCTGCCGGCCAGCTGGATCTAGCAACCAGAGCTATCTCTCTTGGCCAGCTCCATTTCTCCCCTGAAATACAAAAACACAACGAAAGAGAAAGTGATTTTTATTAAAAGAAGGAATTACTAAAACTAGAAAACAATTTCTAATTCTGACAGCAATCAGGGAGCAAGTACACAACTAATTCCTTCTAAGTTGACCCGATGCACTATGAAGAGAAAAACCAAGTATCCAACCGATTGTAGCTCACCTATGTGAGCCAGGATACGTAATTTCCTCATGACACCGTGTTCTCACAATCAGATGCCATGTTAATCTATCCATTTGCTACTCGCATTCAGAGACGGTCTCCTAGATTTGTTCTAACATTTAGACATGAAATTGGAACAAGCACCTGGTATTTTCTTCAGAAAACGTAGAGATGGTACACAAGAAATTCTCAAGTCAATGTATCATTCCATACTACCTGGCATATTTTTTAAGGGATAATAGATGTAACTATTTGCAAAATTAGTTTAACACGCTGAACTAGTTCTTGTATGACACGATCATGTCTACAAGCAGTATAAAAACTTTCCCAGGTTGCATCACATCTAACACTATTCATCCATAAACAAACTACTAGTACAAATAGGACAATATCAAATTCAAAGCATGCATATGACATCAAGCAAATAAACTCCGATGGGATACACCTAAGCACGCACTTTTGCAATACCACGTACACAATTTGAATCTACTGTGGTTTCATTGTCAACTGGAAAAAAGTGACTTCTCAACTAATTTGGAAAACATGACGCTCATTATTCGGATCAACTATGGAGAGCAGGAACACAAAAGTAATAACACAGTGAACAAGCAAGTACAGAGAAGTATCTTTCTAGCACTACCAGCCCACTAAGCCCAAGGTGTTTCACATCCAACACACAACCAATATGAAAGCCATCATAAGTAAGATCCTCATGACACGGAGTGTTCCTCTAAACCCATCCCCATCTACGGATTAGCATCATCGCCCCCACATGCACAAAAAAGACAATACTTCACCTCAGAGTTCATCTATTTCTCATGACATTCTCTTTGACATCATCTTCTTTTTGATGGGATGCACCTTCGGGTTTGCTTGGTGCTAGGCAAAGAAAGTCTGTATATCTGAAGCGAGCAAAGCATCTGTATATCTGACACACCACAGTCATATCATAATTCTTTACAAGCAAGAAATAAGTTGAAAATTCATTCAAAATTCTGTATCGAGAACATCACATATTCCATTCCATTCATACTCATGAACAGACAACACAAAGAATCAATCATGCTTATTATAAAAGATAGCATCTAGTTCCCAATTCACAACAAATAAAGAAAAAGTCACCCTAGTCCACTTGGCTAATGTCCCAACAACAACAAAAAAAAAATATCATAGAACGTAACTTGCAACTGCTACCGTAGTCCACTTGGTTAAAGTCCAAACAAGTAGCTCAACAGCAGCTAGGTTACCAATTTGATAAATTTACAACACAAATATAGGTAAACACCAAATCATCCATCATGAGACCGATACTTGCAAAGTGGTTCACAACGTGTATAAGACTATGTGCACCTCATAGATGCAACACAATCATTCTAGTTACAGTGCAAAACATTTTTTTAACAACACCTATAGATTATTTGGCTGGGCTGCACTAGTGGCTTCGAGATGTATGATGCAACACAATCATTCTAGTTCATGTTTCAAAACATTTAGTTAAACTAATCCACGCCTTCCATGACTCGGCTCAAATTCGCACTTAAATACGCCTAATGACCACCCTAATCTACATCCAGACTTTGCAAAGAGATCACACTAATCTTAAGCACATTCATTCAACACTTCTTGTCCAACACCAGGACTTGAACAAAAAGGCTAACTACAGCAAGGAAGAGTAGCACAAAATAAACATGGGAACTTTTTCGGTTGAAAACTGTGCCATAACCTCTAGGTGGCTGAATGCCACCATCCGGTAAGGATCCTGTTCAACAAAAAAAGATGACAGTTATTTGTATAAACTATGTTTCTCCACTACGAAGTGGGTTATAGGGAACACACACAACAAAGGAAGATAGGCAGTACAAATTACAGTGAGGATGTCATCCATACTGGCCCCCATTCCTCGAGGTTATGCACTAGAGGATGCACCTCTAGTTGAGAGGCTTGATTGTTCCTTCTTTAGCGCTTGCGCTCCTGGACAACACCGTCACGGGAGAGGACTTGATCACTGGAAACTTCTCATCCAGATCATGTCCATGCGTTTGAGCAGCCTCGTCACCATCATCTGCACCAGCAAATCATTCAACTCGATTAGATGGTTATTTAAGGAGAAATGCAAGTTAAAAATAAAATCACAACTGAGCAAAGGAAACTAGTTCACTATTGCACAACCCATACACAGGACTATGATTCCTATGCAGGGATATAGCGAATAAATCTATACTTCAACAGAAAACGCTACTACCATAAGGAATATCTAAATTTAACCATCACCATATTTCTATATACACACAGCGGTGTTAGCAACACCCAGATCATGTCAAGCGCTAGCAATAGAATCAAACAGTCCATAATCCTAAACATCAACCAAAGAATGGCGTATGGTGAATACCACTTGAGATTCCAGCCACTATTATAGTTCCTACTTAGATGGAAAGATAAAATATATGCCGAACAATACAAAAACGAATTAATGCAAATTATTCATGTCAGCACAATTTCCAAAATTATGCACACTTATACGGTTATTTTAGCTTTTAATAATTTTCATAGGTATTTGAGTTTTTTTGCATCTCGGTCTGAGTCAATATCTAACTAATGTGTGGTCATCTACAAGACATGAAAAGGCGCCAATAAGAAAAAAAGAACATGTGAGAGGGAGAAGGAACAAATAATTCTAAGCATCGCAAGAGAGTGGCCAATAATTAAGGAGTTCAAACTTTTAATCTTGACCATCCAAAAAAAAAATTGTAGGAGTTGATAGTTATACATGCAATGACAGAAGGTTATCCATACTTTTGGATGGAACCATGTTATGATGCCGAATTGCAGATGATGATCAACTGACCTCGCTCCAGAACGCCTGCTACACTGCCCAGATTGACCTTCTCGCATACAAGTCTGCCAGTGTCCCAGTGAGGAGGCCCATAGAACACAGTAAGCTGCATTGGCAGTAATTAAAAGGTTTGTAATAGGCTCAATCAGAGCAGAAAGTTTCAACCAAACCATGGTTAGGTACCATTAAAAGGCTATTTGTTCATATATGCAACCTCAGCAGAACTGTAGTCAAAACATGATTCCAATATTTTCAAAACGTGGTCCCAATGATTCCAAAATATGAAAAGGCAGATTCTAATATTTCACAAATTTAACAAGCATGGGCTCATTGTAGGTACAACATTGCAAGCTAGTTCTAGAAACGACACGGGACAAAATACACAAATTGATATGATTGCATTAGTGCTTGTAATAGCAACTGAAAACAAATTATGTTTGAACCAAAAACCATATAGATCTCTGCAGATGATACGACACATTAATTCGAAATGTGTAGAATAATAAACCAAAGCGTCTCCAATACAAAATCATAATCATACAGCAACACCACTGAGTCCTAAATAAGATCATCGACTCTTTGGCTGGATCACAGAAGCACCAGTTTTATGACTGAGGTACACAGAGCATGTAGAGGAAAAAGAAGAGGAACCTTATGACTCACCTAGAGCATGGAGACCTAGAAGGTCGCTGCTGCCATAGCTGCACCATGGTGAACTTGCCTCCATCGCATGGCAGCGAGGGCGGAGGAAGTAGTCGATGGCTACCTCCTGGCCATCTCCATCTTTACTACTCCATTGCTGCTGCATCAGGGCCTCATCCATTTCTCCCCTTAATGAATGCCATGGAAATATGCTCCTCTGTGTACTTATCCAGCGACTACCACTGGTTCAAGAAGCGCAGCTCGTACGGTGTCGCGGCAGGGCTTGTGTCCTCAGCACTCCACAATGACAGTGCCATGATGGCGCTTGATCTGATCTTCTTAGTTGGGCAGAGGATAAATGCTGGAAAAATATAATGGGTATGGGAGAAGAGAGGAAACATGATTTTGGTTACCAGGATAGGATCAGTAAACGAATAGTAGTAATAAATAGTAATAGAACATATGCGATAAGAATATGTTCTAATCAGTTAACAGAGAAGTGCACAAACGACTTCAACATTTCATGACAAAAGTACATGTGAGCTATTCTCATCCAATTTATAGTTTGCCTTGGCAAAACACAACATTTGCCAACCTCAATAACTACTTAACAGACCCAAATATTTCATTTGTGGCACAAAGTAACAGGCTAGGTCTTTTTCTTTAGAATATCAGTCCAACAGCAAGTAAAACAGCTGTACAGTGTAAAAGAAGCATGCTTTAATGTTAAATTCATCAATCTATCGTTAATTGTTTCTGTGAATCATGTTTTAACAACATAGATAGTAATTAATTTCCTCATGGGATATCACTATCGTGTTTTTTCACTTACATTAATTTCCTCATGCATAATGGGTAAGGCTTGCTACTAACACCTTCCCCAGACCCCGCACAGTGCGGGAGCTCTCAGCACTGGGTACGTCCTTTTTTTATAATGTAGCCTCGGCTGATATAAAGTGGATAGAGAGCCTAATAGCATGATCAAAACTTTAACATGTAGTAACATTTTATGAAGCATCCTGGCACTCCGAATGAAGCTAGTGAACTAAAGACAGATTCATAAACTAACAGAATATGTGCCATCGGACCATCTCAAATTTTGGAATTTCATTGAGCATAACATTAGTATATAATGCACAAGCCTCATTTGATATTTTTCCTCTTCGGAGGCCTGCAACACCAAACCGTCTAAATGCAAAAGCTCTTTTGCGTTTTCTCGAAAACAAAAACTATATAATGCAAACCCGGAAGTTGCCAAGCCAAGTTATATTTATCTATAATCAGGGGTAAGAACTGAAACTAGTATCTATGAGTATTCTTACCTGCTAAACTTGTATTCAGAACTGAACTATTCTAGTAAGAGTATAATCTTGATCAGGGATTTGGTTACCGGTCGGTAAATCTGGTTACCGCCCGGTAACCAAGTTTCCAGAGCACCCTCGATAAACAGGCTAACCGAGCAAAAAATCCCGATTTTTTTTTATAACTAGTTCACTAGACGTCCACTCCCTAGTTGAGGATGAATGCTCTACTAGCCGAGACCATAGGAGAACATGTGGCTTACCAGACAGAAGCCCAATACTAGCAGAGAAGGCAACAATCCGAAGCTCACCTATAACATGAAGACCAAGAAGAGGCCACCGCTGCCACTGGAAAAGATTTCTCCCAGTATATCTGCAGACCCAACAATCAGCAAAGTCAGATAAAGATAGGCAATGCAATTGTAAACTTGACATAGCAACACCAATGGTAAATCTTGGGTGTAGTGATAATACAAAGAACAATATCAGATCTATATGTCGTATAGTTAAATTACTATTTGAGAATTAAGGAACTTATGAAACAGACAACAAACATATAAATTAAGGGTGTGTTTGGTAGCTGGGGCCAACACAGAAATTCTCATCTCAACAGAGATTTTCAGATATGTATGTGTTTGTTAGCCCGGACCAACACATCTCAGCTATGCCCACCTCATACAGAAAACCCCCCTCAGCCAAGCCCAGTTGTGAAGCTCAAATGAGCTTCACAACTCAGCCTAGCTGAGCTCATCCCGCAAAACGTCTCGAAAGGCCTGCTAGCACCCCCCAGACACAAACCCGTGGTCTCCTTACTCTCACAAAATGCCTCATCTCGCTCGCTCCTTCCTCGCTTTCCCCAGGCTGGGCCCCGTCTCCCCTCCTCGTGGCCGCCACCCACCGCCGCCCCTCCCCCTGGCTGCCGGCCGCTGTCGACCCCTCCCCTCGCTCGCCGGAAGAGGCCTTTCTGGCCGCCGACCCCTCCCCTACTCGCCGGTAGACGCCTGCCTGTCCGTCGGCCCTTCCTGGTCGGGACCCTCCCCTGTCCGCCGCCAGTCTGGCCACCGCCCGACTCTACTCAGCAGTTGGCCGGCACTCGCTGTTCATACACACCCGAGCGGAGGACCCCATCGATGAACGGTGCTGCTCCATGTACGCTGCAGATCAGAGCAGAGGAGCCGATTGATTTTTTTGACTCTGTTTCAGGACCTTTTAGCAAAACATGAGCACCTTTTTGCAAAAAAAAACTACTGAATATTGAATAAGTATATATTTTATGGAATATTGAATTAGTGTGTATTTTGTAAATGTATGTTTTATATTTAGATAGTCTCAACTTTGTTCGAATATTGAATTAGTCCTAAAATCAATTGTGGTGGCATCCTATCTCATCTCATACATGTGCTACCAAACAACATCTCATCTCAGCTCATACATGTGCTACCAAACAACATCTCATCTCATTTCAACTTGGTTGGAGTCATCATGTATGGAAGAGATAGTCATTCTCAGTTGAACCGGGCTACCAAACACACCCTAAATAAATTACTGACTGCATATTCCATTTCATGGCATGATTGTTGTGTTAACAACAGTAAAGATAAAGTATTCCAAAAACTCGGTAAAAAGTGCATTGCTAATTCCCAAATTAAAATTTCCAGACATGAGGTGAGTGAGGTGAATAACAACATGCATTTGGACACTGATACTAGCACAAACAGAGCAAGTACTATTAAATGTAGACAAGTGATTGAAGCCTTCCGACAGAGCAACCACCGCCAATTTAACTCATATTAAAAATCTAAACAGAATTATTAATTATGTCCAATATAAGATTGTTAGCAACTCTCAAATAATTCATAACCCAGCAAGACACTGGAAACAAGCATGCATGGAATTTGCAGTAGCATTTAGAATTCACATTGATGCAATTTGTAGTACCATTTTTTGAATTACATAAGATCAGCTAGACATCCAAATAAGTAGACTAATACTGATGCACATTTCCGAACAAGAAATAAGCCTACAATATTGAATTCGAAGCCTGCCAGAAATGATAAGCTACATGATAGAAGGATCTTTTCAGTAAGTACAACAACGTGAAGGAATTGGATAGAAGCATGGCAGCATCGATATGAGGGCAAACAAAGAAAAAAATAACACTTGACCACAGGGTGCCAATGTTGACAAGCTCGTGAATGGCGGCGGCCAGGGTGCAGATTGGGGGTGAGCTCCTGAATGGCCATGGACAATTGAAAAGGAATATCATCCCAATGGGTAGAAAATATATTTGTAATTTACCACATCAGAGGTGAAAAAAGGAAATCCTATGAATCGTTAAGAATAGCAGTGTAAGCACCATCTTAGAGAAAGTTGTATATTACATAGAACACATCATAGCTATTAACTAACGAGTTAATATTTGTGATGGGTTTCAGAATCCTGAACAAGAACTGGATAACGTTGTGAAGAAACTTGTACCGATCTAACATACAATATTGACAAAAAAAAAACATGTGTGATTGCTGTCCAGATGTTATAGAAACCATAAATGTATCATTTTTTTGGACTGACTTAACACGCCATGAATCTAGCTTATTTTGCACATCACGTGAAAGTTTGGAACAAACCTAAAAAGTTACACCTCTGGATCTACAAGTCACACAAATGGAAAACGAACAAATTAGTCATGCCCAAACCAAGGAATGATCTGATGCCAAACAAGAAAAGCGAATAAAATCTATTTAGCAGCAGAATTTTTCTGTTTTAGACTATATATATACACGATCCCGGCTACATGTACAAACAAATTGCAACGAACATCTGCGTACGGATCACAGTGGGACGGTAATGGAAACACCGCCTCCATTTGTACCTCGATTTGGTGGCCAACAATGCAAAGAAGATACATAATCTAACTTGCATTTGTCACAAAAGATATTAGATCCATACTCGATACTTGCTTATGCATGTATAACAAGAACTAACCTGCAGAATTCAGACCTCGGTATTTCTTCTTTAGGTTCGCCTCTTGGCCTAGCATAAAAGTATGTTTGGTAGTCAATGTTCTCCTATACATAGTTGGACGGATCAGGTAACACGAAGAGAAGATACACACTCTGGGAGAAAACAACTATCCGAAAGATAGCGCTGGTCGAGTAAAAATGTACTAAATACATGAACTACCAGCTCACTCTATCGAAATTACTTGGCGCAAATAATGATATGTAAGTAGTAATACAAATAGAGGACACCAATCACTAGTTCACTTTACACACAAGCAGCAATAAGCCGGAAGTAAGTACGCTGGTCACAATATTCAACAGCAATGTAGAAACAAGAGAAAATAAACGTGCCAGAACCACGAATGCTAGTGCCCTGGTTATAAAATCGCTAAAAAGGTTTACAAGCTTGAGCTTGTTGTCATGCAGTGGCTCCCGTGGGAGACGTTCTCCGACAAATATAATGTACATAAAAAATCCTGTCTTGCAGATATAAAATGGAACCAGGCTGAACCATACCAGTTCTTAAGTCAACAACAGGCTTCCAATTGATAAATGCTTGAGAGTATTACCTATACATAAGTAGGAAGAATTCTTTTTTGGCAGGGGAAAGTAGGAGGAATTCGTTGTTCCTGACTAGATGCGCCCCTCCAACAGTACCAGTTAAATGCAGTTAGTATCTTGAAACTAATTAACTTCAGGTTGTGTTGTAGTTGACCAAATTAGAAGAATATTAGGGACTCTACCAAACCATGTTTAACTAAATATTTAGGTTTTAATCTGATCGTACATAAACGGTCATTTCGCTTTGTGTGCTTATATGAACATTGGCTTAATTAATATGCAAGAAGAGCGAGCTAATTAAGCCGGACGGTACCAAACTTTGAAATGTTATACACATGCATGACCATTTACCAAAAGTATGAAGTTGTACTTGAGCACCACAAACTCAGGTTACAACTAGATCTCGACACCCTCGAATGCTGCTATGTTAAACACAATACAGCCAATGGCATATATGATACATACATGGAGTCACTCAGGTTTCAGGTCTCCTCATCGATTACAAGATAGATACATGCAAAGATGAGAAGCAAAGTCACCAAATCAATTTTATCGTCTCATCATATATTCTTATTAGGTCTTACAATAAAAAAGTTATCATATTTTTGTCTCTACAAGTAAAGACCAAATTAATCTGACCCAAATTTAGCACAACACAAAGATCATATACAACAACAGCATCTTAGCATCAACGACCCAACAAAAGTAGCCAACAAGGAAAATGGGTGGTGGCTACCTTCTCGTACGTGGTGGTCTTGCTCTCGGTGGAGCATAACCGGAATTGAGGGGGTGGCGGCGATGTGCTGGTGGAGGGCCTGGACAACGACTCTTGGTCCACATCGGCGAACCATCGTCGGCAGCAAGTCCTTGCAGGCGTCGAGCCTTGCTGCAATCGGATGGTGGCAGGGTTGAGCGAGAGTGAGGTGGACGCCTAGTCCTTTCCATTTCCATGTCAGTGTAGGCCAGGGCTGGTATATATTATACTAAAAATAAAAGAGCACTTAACGAGTTTTCTGTTTGTACGTGCAAGCTTAACCTAAAATTATACTTCTAGTAACTCACTTGCTTGTCAGCTAAATTTTTCTGCCGATCTGAAGAAGCAGATAGGGATGGGAAATCCAAATTTATCTTTAATCATAAAAAACTCCATATTATTGCTGGGCCAGGGGACTGTTTTAAATGGGGAATACATCATATATTCTGGGAAGAAATTACCTTGTGCGGGGCTGGACGGCGAGCTCGAGGTTGGACTAGATGGCCTGCTCGTCGGGGCTGCATCGCCCAATCCGGACGGCGACGTCAGCAACTCCTCATGACCAACCTGTTTTCCACCATCCTCCCTGTGGCCGTCCTCCTCTACCTTGTCTGAATCAGAGCGCATGCAAGGGGGCGTGAGCAGAGAGGCAATTGAAGACGAAGGCGCACATGATTAAGGAGGAGCGGAGGAAAACAGACTGACCGATGAGAAGTCGAGGTGGCTGGGGACGGCTAGGAGGGGCGGCGCTTGATTCCGCGGCCGAGAAGAAGACGGCCGCAGACGGTTAGTCGTCCGGCGAGGCCCAGCCGGAGCCGCGTCTTTCTCGACGGGTTGCCTGAAGAGGAGCAGGTGGGGTTTCACAGGACAGAAGATGGTGGCGCGGCGCGGGGAAGCGGCGTCGGAGAGGGCATCGGGGGATGGGGCGGCGAGGCTGCGGCGGCCGGGCGAACGCGGGCTGTGGAAGAAGAATGTGGATACAGGGGAGCTAGGCGGGCGGTTGATTGGGGAATGAGACGGGCTCGATCGGGGGTAAACGAACGACTGATGCATTGACTTCCTCCCCTTAATTAATGGAGATGGAGATGATGATACGGAATCGAAGCGTTGGTTGTGTTGCGGACAATGCTCAGCCAGGTGCATGGTTCAGTACTCAGTAGTACGTACTTGTTCATGTACACCCAACGCATTGCCGCCTAATCCACGCAATGTTCGTTGTCACGATGGCACTGGCCCTTCTAGTATCTATCGCAAATTTATCTAGGTTTGGATGTATCTAGTACATATATTTTAGTGTACACATTTATGTTTAAAAAGGTTGCGACACTTATTTTAGAATGGAGATAGTATATCCTACTTCGATAGCTTTGCATCTGTCTTTCTTTCTATGCCAGCAATCAATAGTTATTGATTCTTTTTTTTTTAAGAGTAAGCGGCCCCGGAAGGAATAGAAGCTGCATTAAAAAGCAACAATTACATGGAGTCCCTCATTAGTTACGGTTCGTCTCGACATCTCTGGGGACAAACCACTTGGGGACGAAGCGACGCCGAGATGGAGGTTGAACTCCTAGAAGAGGGCCGCCATTCGACCATAGGATGTAGGGGCAAGGCAAAGACGCCAGCATCAATCCCCTGGTCCCGAAGATTGTCACAGTCTCCACAACTGCCCGCTCCGTAGATCTACAAAGGACAACAGCAGGCCGATGCTCCTCTTCTTGACCACCACCTTGGTGGCCTGAAAAAAGGAAGTAAACCGATCTCGCCACCTCGATCTGGAGAGCTCCAATCGACCTTTATTGGGGGAGGGGATGTAATAACCCGGAATTTATGGGTTATTAAATAATTTAAAATAAAAAATAATTGGTTGCTAAATATGTAGTTTATAGCTAATATCTAGTGTTTAAATAAATGTTAAGTTTTGCGTGCAACAAAAATAGAAGAGTTAAACTAACTAGTATTATAGCTTGACTATGTGTGTCAATGAAGCTAATAAACTGAAGTAGCTAGCTAGTTGTGTATTGGTACTGTAGTAGTATATGTACGATGTACTAGCAGTCTAGCATGCCACAAGAGCAGAAGTGGAGTCTGGCCTTTGTCTGGTCATGTCGGCCTGGTTAAAGTACGACCTTTAAGAGCAAGTACAATAATAAGGTACAATTTGGCTATAAGAGATAAAATATTATAAGTTTGCTTAGTTGGAGGAGAGAGATTAGGAGAGAGAAGGTAAGTGGACTCTTATCTAATAGTCAGCTCTAGCACGTGCTCCTAGGTACTATGTGAGACTAAAAGGTGGGCCATGTATTGTAAATGTACTACACTTTTATAGTTTATACTATTGTACATGCTAGTTATAAGTTGACTATAGATGATGTGGCAAATTGTTATAGCCGGCTGCCGGCTACACTATTGTTCTTGCTCTAATCATGAAGGTGAAATGTGGCTGGATGCTAGAGGTAGCTGGGTTTGCATCGGCAAGACATTTCTCATGTGGACGTGCTGCATGGTGGCCAGCTAATGAGCCAATTACACGATGGATGTCGGCCAACGATATTTTATCCAGCTCGAAGAGTTAAGCGGCCGGCCCTGATATTTACCTAGCCTTAGGCGGTATTACTTGCTATAAATAGTACTGCTTGTGCCTCCAAGCCAACGTCGAAACTCAGAGATAGAGATAGGAACGTAGAGTATTCGCTGGCGGGAGAGATGTAGCTGTGCGTGTGCATGCCGAGAAGAAATACAGAGAGAGAGGGGTTACGCTGGTGAGAGAAAAGGAGAGGTGCTGGACGCTGGTGAGAGAGAAGGGGATGGTGCTGCCATGATTCTTGATACTTCTACCGAGGCAAGTAGATCTCTTCATGATCTTTGACTCATGCAAGTAGCTCCGTTGCTACTTTTCATGATCTCGGGTTACTCGCAAGCGAAGATAAAGATCTACCGGAGGTCAGTTTGCTTTGATCTGACTGGAGAGATGAGTTCCGGAAAGCTCCGCTGGCGAATGGAACAGTGCATATTTTGCCTGCAGTTTGCTGGATCGGGTGGTATTCGGTCGCGCGCACCCATGTTTTTATTCCGACCGTTTGGTTCCGGAGGGAGCACCGCGAAGCTGTATTCCGTGTTGACATCTGGTGACTTTTTGGTCCATGGTGAAGTCAGAAGAAGAAATATCATGAAGGCCGGATTGGTGGACTGACTAAAGGAGGTTCGAGTCAACGTGATGCTGAGGGATCTGCTTGGCGTTCCGGGCTTGCAGCAGTGGTATGCATGTGGGGGCGGCAGCACAGGGGAAGTCCAGAGTCTTACCTCTCAGGGTGAAAACCCAAGGTCTGGCCTAACTGGCAATGTTCTTGTTGGAGGCATTGTTTTGAGAGTGGGGACTATCTTCAGGGAGAAATCCTAAGACCTTTGGTCGGGCGACGATGGCGTTGGTGCACTGTTTTCTTCTTGGAGGTGTCGCTTTTGCAGAGTCTGTACTTCAGGTGTTGTCACGGTGGTGGTTGTATTGCTGTTGCTAGGTCTAGAAGGCTGTAGCGGGACTTTTTTTTCTTAGTTTTCTTTTCTCTTTTTTGGCTGTGTGCATCCGTACTGCCATTAGGGTGGGGCGTTGTTGCAGAGGCTGGGTGTAATTGGTATCTTTTGATATTAATATATTCCTTTTATCGAAAAAAGCTCCGTTGCTACTTCTAGATTCTATCTTCTAAATTTTGAGAGAATTAAGAGAAATGTGGCGGGAAACAAGATTAATTTCGGTGGGTTCTATTGACATGGCTAGATGCCTTGTGAGACCAAACGACAAGTATGGAAAAGAGGCAAGTCTAGTTAATACGGGGAGGATTCCTATCACGCTTCCGGGATTGGTTTGCTATCAATCACGAGACCCTAAAATCCATAGCATCCTATATACTCGGGGATTTCTAGGATGTGGATCGTGGGAATCCTAAGAGCCCCTCTGCAAACCAAGTAGCTTTCCACTCACTTCTTAATTTGATTGTTCCATCCAATGGTACGGAGTGCGGCTGGAACACATGGGCGGAGCTCCTTGGCTGTACTGGTGTGCTATACATAATCCTGAAAGTTTGACTGTTTATCTTTGTACACCCATTATTTGAAACCTGGCTCCGGCAATGGGCTGAATTGGTATCTCCGTGATTTTTTAGAGCTTCGATTCCTTATGACAATGATTTTTTATCATTCACAAGTGAAGTGTTGCTTCTGGAAAAGAAAAAAAAGTTGTAGAGATCTATGGCTTAAAGCAGCATGTTCGGTGGATACATTGTTTCATGCTTTCCCTAAATACTGATAGGTAGATTGATGCTTTCCTTCTGCTTTCCCTAAAGAAATTAGCATTGTGGTGGCTCAAACGTGCATCACATGAAAACTAGCTGACGGTAGTAATGAATGGATGATAATGAATACCTGATTATTTTTACATAAACAATGATGAAAAATGCACATCTCAACCCGAGATCATAGCAAACAATATCAAAAATTCTGATTTTTTTTTTTTGACGAACATGAGGATGCGTTCTAACAGCAAGTAATATTGTGGTGAGAAATGACAACAGTTCATTATACAAATATTTCAGAATTTCTTGATTTTATTCGCTACTTTTTCTGAAACTTTTATTGGAGCAAGAGCATGAGTTCGGGAGCAGAAAAACCTTGTCCAAACAATGAATTATAGAGGTTAATAGGAAAAACTGTAGTTAATCAATTAGATATAAACAAGGGAGATCAGGATTTTCTTCAAAAAAAATAGGGTAGTTGGGCACGGAAAAAAAAACCTAGATCGTTATTAAACATATATTTTTGAGAAACCTTTGCTTTTTTGTCTCAGTGTTTTTGAAAAATAAATATATAAGTGCATATACGTTTTAGTAAATGTGACCAAGTTGTCTAGCATTCCTGAAAAACAATACGTAAACAAAGTAAACCACGGGCGCAAATGCTGGTAGAAAACCATGGGGGAAGTCTCTGGAGCCAAGTTGTCTAGCACTCCTGAAATTGGGTAAATAAATTTCACAAAATAAGGAACCTTACCTTGACTGGACGCACGAGATTGCGCCCCTCGCTATTACTCCCCCATGGTCGCTCCCATTGCCGGAGTCGCGAATGCATCACTGGTACCATCCTCGTCCGTGAAATCGAGGACTCCATCATCCCCGGACCTACCAGACACCACAAAGTCCTCACCTCCCTGCTTCATTGGCTGCAGCGAGTTGTGCGGTTGAGCGGCGGCGCAGCGAAGGGAGACCGTCACAACAAGGGGCGGGGTGATGCGACAAGCTAGCGGGCGAGCAGGGGGGATGGAAGATACTGGAAAAGAGCTGAAGCAGCTACTGGAAAAGAAAACAACTTGATTGATCCTAGTTTGGAGCAGGCTAAGGAAATAAATCTAATTCATGCATCAAAAGAATCCGTGGAGAACTAACCTTACGATAGCAATCCAAATGTTGATGGTGTTGCTGGACTGCAGCTTTGACAGAATAAGAACAAGATCCGCCCGCTGCAGATCATTCATACACGCCTTGATCTCCTCTCATCTCGTCGAGAAGAACGGAGTGGCTGCTCTCCTCGCCTCGCCTCGCCGACGCCAAAGTCCAAAGTCACAAGTCACGCGATAGCCGACGCGCGGCAGCGTGACCATGGTCTAATACTTATAGAGGAGTGATAGATCTAAGGTTGCTGAAGAGGTTTGAAATTTCGAGGGAATTAAGAGAGGTGTGGCGGGAAACAAGACTAATTTCGGTGGGTTCTCGTCAAGAGCGATGGACCGCTGGGATGCCTTTTCTCACGGATTATTGACATGGCTAGATGCCTTGTGAGACCAAACGGCAAGCATGGAAAAGAGGCAAATCTAGTTAATACGGGAGGATTCCTATCACGCTTCCAGGATTAATTTGTCATTAACAACTCCAAGAAACCGCACGGTTAATATCACTCCCGGAATTCTAGGATGTGGATCATGGGAATCCTAAGAGACCCCTGCGAACCAAGTAGTCTCCACTCACTTCTTAATTTGGTTGTTCCATCCAATGGTATGGCGTGCGGCTGGAGCACATGGGCTGAGGCCACGGAGGCATATGGGTACTTGGTTGTACCGGTTTCTAGGTTACATGCCATACATATTTCTGAAAGTGTGAAAGTTCGGCAGAAACCTGTGGCTCCGCCAATGGGCTGAATTGGTATCCATGATTTTTTACAGCTTTGATTCCTTTTGACAATGAATTTGTATCATTTCACAAGTGAAGTGCTGCTTCTGGGAAAAAAAGTGGTAGAGAACTATGGCTTAAAGCAGCATGTTCGGTGGATATATTGTTTCATGCTTTTCCTAAATACTGATAGGTAGGTTGATGCTTTCCTTCTGCTTTCACTAAAGAAATTAGCATTGTGGTGGCTCAAACGTGCATCACATGAAACTAGCTGACGGTAGTAATGAATGAATGATAATGAATACTAGCTGATTATTTTTACATAAACAATGACGAAAAATGAACATCTGAACCCGAGCTCATATTGCCCTTGCCCAAATAAAGAATTTGCAAAAAATAGCAAACAAAATCGAAAATTCTTAAAAAAAAAATACGACGAACATGAGGATGTGTTCTAACTGCTTATTGTGCTGAGAAATGACAATAATTCATTGTACAAATATTTCAGATTTTTTTTATTTTATTCGCTATTTTTTCTGAATTTTTATTGGAGCAGGAGCATAAGTTAGGGAGCAGAATAACCTTGTCAAAACAATAAATGATAGAGGTTAATGAGCAAAAATTGTTGTTTATCAACTAGATATAAACGAGGAAGATCAGCAGGATTTTCTTCAAAAAATTAGGGTAACTAATTAATCAGCTAGAGGTTGTTCAGCTTGACCTTTGATGTTTTTCAGACATCCAGAACACACAGGTAATATATATCGGAAAAGACTAGAGTGCACACATCACAACTCATTTGACATTCAGTCCTACAATCAACCTCCCCAAAGGAATAATCAAACAAAAATAGTGCAATACCAAACAACAAACATCAATGAAAGTTGGGACGGTTACGTACAACACATACATGCCAGGTTACAAGATGCTCTCAAATCTCAAAGCTCGGTTGCAACCATAAATAATGCAGAGATAAATAAGGAGCTAGAAAGAAAGCTGCATCTGCTTAGAGATTGTTCAACGACCAAGCCGTATATATGAAGATGTCCATTGTCCCACGAGTCTTCCAGCTGCCGCTGCCCATTGTCCCACGAGTCTTCCAGCTGCTGATGCCCATTGTCCCACGAGTCTTCCAGCTGCCATCCGAGTAAGATGCACCAAGCTGCAGCAGCTACAGGTCACAGCTGCTACCCTGGCTGCCATCTAGTCCTCGTCATCATCCTTGCACAAAAACAAGCCATCTTGGTCACTTCTAGAGAACATCTAGCAAGAATAGATAGATTTCAAGGAGGGTTTTGACTAAACAACCCACACGACACAACCAGAGCATTACTCACTGGTTTTCTGTCCATTACAAAAAGGAAAAACAACAATAGCAAAAATGATTTCTTTCAGACAAGCCATGTGTCACTCCATGTGCTACTACTAGGTATAGGATGATGGAGTAGAACATATTAGTCAGTTATTAATGAGAGACGAAACCACATTCAGATTAGCCATTTTTTCACTTTTATTTACCAGACTCGACTGGTATAAAGTGGATACAGAGCCTAATAGCATGATGATTTAGGACATGGTGTTTTGGCTCTTAGGTTAATATGCAGCCAGTATGTACAAGGTTCTATGTAGCAGGCTGGCACTCTGGAATGTAGATGAAGATAGCTTCATATCTCAACTAAAAGACAAGCAGACCATCTCAAACTTTGGAATTTCACTGAGCCTATCATTGGGATATTATAATGGAAAATGAGAAGTTTCCAAGGCACAATAATGCAAAATGCTGTAAATGCTATACCTGAATTCACAACTCACCTTATTATAAAAACTATAATCTAGACCACCAGGCATGATGAGCTCAACCGAAATAGTGCTGGTTGCTCGCTATGTATCTCACCATAACTGGTATTAGTGAAAAGAAGCATTCATTGCACTCCCACACGATTGATCCCAGACAACACAATAGGCAACCAGAAAAGTACCAAAACCCACAGGCTACTTGCTGGCTGGATCCAGCGACCAGAGCCAGCTCTGCTGGCCGGCTCCATTTCTCCGCTGAAATACAAAAACACAACTAAAGTAGGATTACTAAATCTAGAAAACAATTTTCAATTCAGGAGGCAATCAAGGAGCAAATAGGCAACATATTCCTTCAAAGTTTACTAGATGCACTATGAAGAGTAAAATCAAGTATCTAGCCGATTGTACCAGTCTGTCAGGCTCACTTATGTGTGCCAGACCTATGTATTCTCACATTCAGACAGCATCTTAAGTTATTTATTTGCTGCTCACATTCAGAGACATGAAACCAGAACATGTACCTGGTATTTTCTTCATAAAATGTAGAGATGGCACACAAGAAATGCCCAGAGTCGATGTATCATTCCATACTACCTGGCATATTTTTTTAAGGGAACATAGATGTAACTATTTGCAAATTTAGTTTAACACAGAGAACTAGTTCTTGCCCGTACACCATTATGTCTACAAGAAGTATAAAAAACTTCCCCAAGTTGCATAATCACATCTAACACTTGTCATCCGTAAACAAACTAATAGTTCAAATAGGACAGTATCAAATTCAAAGCATGCACACGACATCAAGCAAATAAGCACTGGCAGAAGACACCTAAGCATGTACTTTTGCAATACTGCATACACAATTTGAATCAACTCTGGTTTCATTGTCAACTGGAAAAAAGTTTAAGGACTTCACACCTAATTTGGATAACATGACGCTCATTATTCGGATAAACTATAGGGAGCAGGAACACAAAGTAATAACACAGTGAACAAGCAATTAGAAAGAAGTATCTTTCTAACACATCCAGCCCACTAAGCCCAAGGATCCTCATGACAAAGAGTGTTTCTCTACACCAATCCCCATCCACAATAAAGACGACACTCTTCACCTGAGAGTTCATCTACTTCTCATGACATTAACTGGGACATCATCTTCTTTATGATAGGACCCACCTTCGGGTTGGCTTAGTCCTAGGCCAAGTTGGCAGGGTAGCTCAGCACGGTAGGCAATTTGAAGCAAACTAAAAATCAGCTCCCCGTAAAGAAAGTATATGTCAAGTAGAAAAATGTACACTACACCTCGCCAATTTATTCATTCTACTTGACCAATTTTACTCCATCTATCCAGGAACTCCACTCACCCACAACAACATGTCATGTTAATCTGCATGGAAGGAAATATGTTGTTCCTTGTCTACCTGTAAGCGGGACCAAATGCTCCCAAGTCCTCAATACATGTGTAGTTGCTGCTCTGGCCATCCAGTCGATGTGTATGTATATCTGACACATCAGAGGCATACCATAATTCTTTCCGAGTAAGAAATAAGTTGAAAAATCATTCAAAATTCTATACTGAGAACATCACATATTACATTTCATTCATATTCATGAACAGCCAACACAAAGAATCAATCATGCCAACTAAATAGAAACTCGCCCTACTCCAATTGGCTTATGCCCCAAGAACAAAAATATATATCAGTGAAGGTAACTTGCAACTGCACCCTTGTCCACTTGGCCAAAGTCCAGGCATGTACCTCAACAGCAGATAAGGAAACAATTTGATAAATTTCACAACACAAATATTAAAGGTAGACACGAAGTCATCCATTATGAGACCTATACCTTTCCAAGTGGTTCACAACGTGCATCAGACTATCAGTATCCAGTGCACCTGATAGAAGCAACACAATCATTCTAGTTACAGTGTGCCCAATTTACTGAAAATAATTTCTTCTATTAGCAACACCTATAGATTATTGTGCTGCACTAGTGGTTTGAGATGTATGATGCAACACAATCATTCTAGTTCATATGTTCACAACATTCAACTAAACTAATCCACACCTTCCTTGACTCGGCTCAAATTTGCACTTATATACCCCTTATGACCACTCTACTCTACATCTAGACTTTGCAAAGAGATCACACTACTCTTATGCACATCCATTCAGCACTTCTTGTCCAGCACCAAGACTTGACCAAAAAGGCTAACTATAGCAAGGAAGACTAGTATAAAGTAAACAAGGGAACTTTTTCGGTGGAAAACTGTACCATCCTGAAGAGCCGTCATAACCTCTTTGTCAAAAGGGCCGCCATGAGGTAAGGTCCTGTTCAACAAAGAAAGATGTCAGTTAGTTGTATAAACTATGTTTCTCCACTATGAAGAGTGTGTTATAGGGAACACACAACAAAGGAAGATAGGCAGTGCCAATTACATTGAGGATGTCATCCATACCGGCCCTCTTTCCTCAAGGGAAGCCTTTGAAAGATATACCTCCAGATGAGAGACTTGATTGCTCCTTCTTCTTGGACTTCTCATAAGCGCCGCCGAGGACAGCACTTGTGCTACTGGACAACACAGCTGCGGGACAGCACTTGATCATGGAAAGCTTCTCATCCAGCTCATGTCCAAACGTTTGGGCATCCTCGTCACCATCATCTGCACCAGAAAATCTTTCAACTCGATCAGATGGTTATTAAAGAAGAGATGCAAGTTAAAAATAAAATCACAAATGTGCAAAGGAAACCAGTTCACTATTGCCCAACGCATACACAGGAGCATGATTCCTATGCAGGGACATACCACATAAATCAATACTTAAGCAGAGAATGATACTACAATAAGGAATATCTAAATTTCACCGGCACGATATTTATATATACACACAACGGTGTTAGCAACACTCAGATCATGCCAAGAGCTAGCAATAGAATCAATCAGTCCATAATCCTAAACATCCACCAAAGAATGACCAAATCCATATTCGATGTCGTCTCACAAGGATATAAGTAGCTAAAAAACCAGACATGGCAAGCAGTGATACGAATGAAATTTCCATGATACAGGCTGACTTCTCAAATGTTGGTATTGTACACACCATGCATCAGTAGAGCTTGCAGACTTCTTCAATACCTCCCCTGAGATTTTCGAGATGAACAGGTCGTATGGTGAATACCACTTGAGATTCCAGCAACTATTATAGTTTGTACTTAGTTGGAAAGATAAAACATATGCCGAACAATACAAATACGAATTAATGAAAATTATTCATGTCAGAATAATCTTCATAGGTATTTGAGTTTCATCTATTATGGTAGTAAACAAGTCTGAGAGCATTTTTTTGCATCTCGGTCTGAGTCCATCTCTACTCAATGTGTGTAGTCATCTACAATACATGAAAAGGCACCGATAAGAAAAATAAACGTGTGAGAGGGAGATGGCCCACATAATTCTGGGCATCGCAAGAGAATGGCCAATAATAACAGAGCTCAAACTTCTAACCTCAACTATCCAAAAGTAATAATTCTAGGAGTTGATGCTTTTACATGCAATGACGGAAGTTTATCCATACCGGCTACTTATTTTATTTGTCCGAGGAGAGGAAGCGCACATGTATATGAAACCATGCATGTATGTATGATGCCAAAACCATGCAACTGATTTTGGACAAGAAGCTTTGGATGAAACCATGTTATGATGCTAAATTGCAGATGATGATCAACTGACCTCGCTCCGGAACGCCTGCTGCACTGCCCGGATTGACCTTCTCGCATACAAGTCTACCAGTGAGGAGGCCGTGGAACACAATAAGCTGCATTGGCGGTAATTAAAAGGTTTGTGTTAGGCTCAATCAGACCAGAATTTCAACAAAACCTAGGTTATTTACCATTAAAAGGATGTTCATACTCATATGCAACCTCAACAGAACTGTAGTCAAAACAAGATTCCAATATTTCCAAAACGTGGTCTCAATGATTCCAAGACATGAAAAAGTAGCCTCCAATATTTCACAAACAAACATTGCTAGCTCATTGTATTACAACATTGCAAGATAGATCTAGAGAACGACATCAAATCAGGACAAAATACACAACTTTATATGATTAAATTAAAATTCGACAGGGGCCTGTAATATCAACTGAAAACAAATCATGTCGGAACCCAAAAATCATATAGATCTATGCAGATGATACTACACAGTAATTCGAAATATGTAGAATAATATACCAAATCGTTGCCAATACAAAATATTAATCAAACAACGTCACCACTGAGCCCTAAATAAGTAGATAATCGACTCTTCGGCCGGATCACACAAGCAACCGTTGTATGATCGAGGTACACATAGCATGTAGAGGAGAAATAAGAGGAACATGATGACTCACCTAGAGCATGGAGTCCTAGAAGAAAGCGGACGCTGCCATGGCTGCAACACAGTGAACTCGCCTCCATCACATGGCAGCAAGGGAAGTTGAAGTAGTCGAAACCATGGCTACCTCCTGGCCATCTCCATCTTTAATACTCCACTACCGCTACTGCATCAGGGCCACATCCATTTCTCCCCTTCATGTGTGCCATGTCAATCCGCTCCTCTTTGTACTGCTCTAGCGACTACCACTGGTTGAAGAAGCTCGGCTCGTACAGTGCCACGGCAGGGCTTGCGTACTCAGCGCTCCACAATGACAGCACCATGGTGGCGCTTGATCTGTTCTTCTTACTTGGACAGAGGATAAATGCTGAAAAAATATAATGGTTATAAGAAAAAAGAGAATACATAGTTTTGCTTACCACAACAGGATAAGTAAATAAACAATAATAACGATAAACAGTAATGGAACGAATGCGAGAAGAATATGTTCTAATCAGCTAACAGAGAAGTGCACAAACAACTACAACATTTCATGACAAAAGTACACATGAGCCATTCTCATCCAACTTGTAGTTTGCCTTGGCAAAACACAACATTTGCCAACCTCAGTAGGTACTTAACAGACCCAAATACTTCATTTCTGGCCCAAATTAACAAGCTAGGTCTATTTCTTTATAATATATGTCCGACAGCAAGTAAAACAGTTGGATGGTGTGTTCAAAAGATGATTTAATGTTGAATTCATCAATCTATTGGTAATTATTTCTGTGAATCATGTTTAACAACATAGATAGTAATCAATTTCCTCATGTTTTTTCACTTACATTTATCACATCAAGAACAACAGCCAGAATAAAAATCACCATTACCCTACATCAGGGGCGGAGCCAGGCCCAGGGCAACAAGGGCCATGGCCCGGGGCGCCAGAAAATTTTCTTCTTCCTATTCCCGAAAAAAACATTTGGCCTGAGGTGCGGATCAGGTCAAGCCCAACTCGGTTTGGCCTTCGAACTCTCGCTCGCTGGTGTGACCCGTCGCCCTCGCTCGCTTCGTCGCTGCGCAAGAGCGCGCCGCCACGTTCCAGGTCGCCTTGCTGCCGGAGCCCGCCCCTGCCTGCATACCTGCGGCCGCGGCGCCGCTTGCCCTCGTCGGCTCCTCTGCGCCCACTACCATCGGCCGGCGACAGATTTCTGCGGCACTGCCTTGTCCTCCTCTGCTCTTAATTCCTATCTTCATTCCAACTGCAGAACTGCAGATTGCTTCCGGCTCGGCTGCTGCTCCTCTCAACTAGGTAATTTCCTGTGGGGTTTCTTGTTTTAGGAACAGATGATGAATGACCCCTGATTGAGTGATATGGTGCTATGTTTTAACAATTGTTTGCAATTGACTTCACATTTAGGAACAGAACATGAAATATATGATTTGCGAAAAATTATTTCTAGATTTTATGCTCCTCTCAACTAGGTAATTTCCTTCGAACTCATTGAGCGTTAACAATGGATTTGAAAATATATGTTCATCTTTGCTATTGTATCAATTTTGAGTTATTGCAAGTGTTTTTTTAGAATTTTTTCGTGCGCTTAGTTTTTGCCCCGGGGCTTGCTCCAATCCTAGCTCCGCCACTGCCCTACATAATGCAGCATCGGCTGATATAAAGTGAATAGAGAGCCTGATAGCATGATCAAAACTTTAACATATACTACAGTAATGTTTTATGAAGCAGCCTGGCAGTCTGAATGAAGCTGATAAACTAAAGACAGATTCATATTTGAACTAAAAGGATGTATATCATCAGACTTCTCAAAGTTTGGAATTTCATTTAGCATAATAGTAGTATATAATGCAAAAGCTTCTTCTGTTATGTTCCTCTTCGGAGGCATGTGACAACAAACCTTCTACATATTCAAATAAATAAATGAGACGCAAAAGCTTTATGCGTTTTCTCGAAAAAAAAACTATAAACTTGCCAAGGCAAGTTCTATTTATCTAGAATTTAGGGGTGAGAATCGAAACTAGTATCTATGAGTATTCTAAAAGCTAAACTTGTATTCAGAACTGACCCTATTCTAGTAATACCAGAACTGCTAGTGCAAAGCAGCACTTGTTTCACAGCAAGGACCACCTAAAATGGCACTGGAAACAAGCTGAATCACACAGCAATCAAAGTTTCTATTCTTGGCTTTTAAAGGGTGGAAGACAGACTAACAAATGGCCTTGTAAACTGTCAAGTGTTTGATATTTGCACTCTGCAGCTTCACACGGATGATTTCCCAGTGGAAAAAAAAATGATAAGGAATACATAACTGAAAGTCAATGCAAGATACTTATATAAACTGAAAGAAGATAAATAATAATGCTACCGAGGCATTTCCACTTTCAGCTACTACGTACTAGCACCGATACAACGGTTACATGACAGTGACAATTATTATCAGACTACCACTAATTTGTTTACTTTGTAGCAGTACTAATGATTTCGTTGAATGACCCTAAGAACTATCAGTAGGTAGATAAGACTGCCGGATTCCTCTATCAAGACCCTAGTTTGCATTAAAAAATTGGAACCTGTGACTATTTAACCTGTGCCCGAAACATGCGTTCTAGTAAAATAAGCACTATGGTATCCTGAAAATTAACCAATAATTATTATAAAATAAAATGTGGTAAATCACATATAAAAAGCTCCTGTTGAGACTTGAGACCGGGAAGTCTAGAAAACTTTTGCTCCCAGCTAGGGCAGACAAATTATTAACCAAGTAGTTCACAAAACCTCCACTTCCTAATTGAGAATGAATTCTCTACTAGCATAGACCATAGAAAAACATGTGGTTACTAGAAATAAGCCCAATACTAGGAGAGAAGGGAACAATCAGAAGCTCACCTACAACATTAAGACCAAGAAGAGGCCACCGCTGCCACATTCTCTACTAGCATAGACCATAGAAAAACATGTGGTTACTAGAAATAAGCCCAATACTAGGAGAGAAGGGAACAATCAGAAGCTCACCTACAACATTAAGACCAAGAAGAGGCCACCGCTGCCACTGGCAAAGATTTATCCCCGTATGTCTGCAGACCCAACAAACAGTAAAGTCAGATAAAGAAAAAACAATGAAATGGTTAACCAGACATAGCAATACCAATGGCACACAGAGAATCTTGGGTGTAGTGATAATACAAATAAGGGAACAATCAGAAGCTCACCTACAACATTAAGACCAAGAAGAGGCCACCGCTGCCACTGGCAAAGATTTATCCCCGTATATCTGCAGACCCAACAAACAGTAAAGTCAGATAAAAAAAAGACAATGAAATGGTTAACCAGACATAGCAATACCAATGGCACACAGAATCTTGGGTGTAGTGATAATACAAAGAACAATATCAGATATATCGAATTGTTTAGTTACTATCTGAGAATTAAGAAACTGATGAAACAGAGAACAAACATATAAACTTAATAAATGACCGAATACATATCCCATTTCATGGCATGATTGTTGTGTTAATGACAGTAAAGGTAAATAATTACAAAAAACTTAGCAAAAAGTGCATTGCTAATTCCCAAATTAAAATTGCCAGACATGAGGTGAGTGAGGTGAATAACAGCATGCATTTGGACACTGATACTAGCAAAAACAGAGCAAGTACTATTGGATGTAGACAAGTGATCAAAGCCATCCGACAGAGCAACCACCACCAATTTAACTCGTATTAAGTTGTACTATCAAAAAATGATAACCATTCAACAAACTTAAGCCTGAGAGGACTAAGTCGCTAAACACAATTATTAATTATTTCCAAGACAAGATTGCTTGCCAGTGTAGATTCATTCATAACCCAGCAAAACACTAGAAAGTAGAAACAACCATGCATGGAATATGCAGTAGCATTAGAATTCACATTGATGCAATTCGCAGAAGCATTTTTCAAATTACATAAGATCAGCTATTCAATACTGATAGACATGAAAATAATTATAGTAGTACCAATGCACATTTCTGAACAAGAAATTTGCCTACAATATTCATTTCGAAGCCTGCCAGATACGATACATAATAGAAGCATCTTTTCAGTAAATACGACATAAAGGAATTGGATAGAAGCCTGGCAGCAATCGATATATCTTTGCAACTGGGTAACCAAAGAAAAAGAAAATTGGGGTCAAGCTCCTGAATGGCGGTGCCCAGTTGCAAAGGAATATCATCCAAATGGATAGAAATATGGTTGTAATTTAGCAAACGTCAGAGGTGAAAAAGGGAAATCTTCTGAAGCGCTAAGAATACCAGGTTAATTTTTGTGATGGGTTTAAGGAGGCTGAACAATAAACAGATAACATTGTGACGAAACTTGTGAGGATGTAACATACAATACTGACAAAAAAAAACATGTGTGATTGATGTCCAGATGTTACACAAACTACACATGTATCATTTCTTGGACAGAACCAACACGCCATGAATCTAGCTTATTTTGCACATCACGTCAAATCGTAGAACAAACCCGAAAAATTACACCTCTGGTTCTACACTTCAAGCTAATGGAAACCAAACAAATTATTCAGGCCCAAACCAAGGAAAAATCGGATGCTAAACAAGAAAAGGGAATAAGATCTATTTAGCACCAGAATTTTTCTGTTTTACACTTTACATGATCCCAGCAACATGTATATACAAATTCCGACGAACATCTGTGTTCGGATCACAATGGAACAGTATTACGAACAAAGCCCCCCCGTTTGTACCCCGATTTGGTGGCTAACAATGCAAACAAGATAGATAATCTAATTTGCATTTGTCCCAAAGATATCTGATCCATACTCAGTTACTTGCATATGCATGTATAACAAGAACTAATCTGCAGAATTCAGACATCGGTTTTTTCTTCTTCTGGTTCACCTCTTGGCCTAGTATAAGATTATGTTTGGTAGTCCATGTTCTCCTATACATAGTTGGAAATATCAGCCAACACCGAGAGAAGATACACATTCTAGGGGGAAAACAACTATCCAAAAGAGATAGAACCGTGAGTAAAAATGTAAATACATCAACTACTAGTTCAGTTTATTGAAATTACTTGAGCACAACCAATGATATGTAAGAACTAATATACATAGAGGACAGCAATCACTATATACACATGCAGCAATAAGTACTAAGTACACCGGTCAGAGTACTCAACAACAACAACGTAGAAACAAGAAAAAATAAACATGCCATAACCATGAGTGCTAGTGACCTTGTGATAAAAGTGTTAACAAGGTTTACAAGCTTGAGCTTGTTGTCATGCAGCAGCTCCCGGGAGACCTTCTCCAACAAATAACAAGTAGTACATAAGAGAAAATTCCTATCTTGCAGATATAAAATGGAGACTCGCTTCCGATATACAACTGCTAGCTAGGTTGAACCATACTGGTCCTTGAATCAACAACAGGATTACAATTGATAAACTTAGCTTCAACAAAAGCAGTTAAATGCAATTAGTACCTGAAAACTCATCAACTTGAGGTTATGCTGTAGAGAACCAAATTAGAAGAATATTAGGGCCTCAACCAGTTCCATGTTTAATAAATACTCA
The DNA here is from genome assembly GCF_019359855.2 of Lolium perenne. Taxonomy (NCBI): domain Eukaryota; kingdom Viridiplantae; phylum Streptophyta; class Magnoliopsida; order Poales; family Poaceae; genus Lolium; species Lolium perenne. Next base: position 209,073,846 of record NC_067245.2, on the reverse strand, counting down.
GGTTTTAATCCGATCGTTCATAAAAGGTCATTTTGATTTGTGTGCTTATATGAACATTGGGTGGATGTACAAGTAGAACGAGCTAATTAAATCAGACCATACCGTACGTAGTCTGAAATGTAGCATATGTTATACACATGCATGGCCATTTACCAAACATATGTAGTTGTACTTAAGCACCACAAACTCAGGTTACAGCTAGGTCTCGACACCCTTGAATGCTGCTATGTTAAACACAGCACGGACAACGGCGGATATGATACATACATGGAGTCAGTCAGGTTTCAGCTCTCCTCATCGATGACATGATAGATGCATGCAAAGATGAGAAGCAAAGTTACCAAATCAATTTCATCGTCTCATGATCTTATTAGGTGGTACAACCGTACAACTAAAGACCAAATTAATCTGACCCAAATTTAGCACAACACAAAGATCACATACAACAACATCATCCTAGCATCAACGACCCAACAAAAGTAGTCAACAAGAAAAATGGGTGGTGGCTACCTTCTTGTACTGTGGTGGTCTTGCTCTCGGTGGAGCATAACCGGAATTGAGGGGGTTGCTGCAACGTGCTGGTGGAGGGCCTGGAAGGCGACTCTTGGTCCGCGTCAGCGACCCGTGTTGTCGGCAGCAAGTCCTTGCAGGCCTCGAGCCCTAGAGCGAGAAGCCGATGGGAGACGGTGGCTTTGCAGCTGGGCGTTCATGGACTGAAGCGCCTAGGTGGACGCCTACTTGCTTCCATTTCCGTGTCACCGTAGGTTAGGGCTGGCAGCAGGCTGAAGATCAAGATTACCACATCGATCCCCATCTGAAGAAACAAAAAAACAGAAAATCTTGAATCAGCGAAGCCAGAGGTAGGCAGCGGTGGGGAACAGATAGAGAAAGAAACCAGACCTAGAGTTTATTCTGAATCGGGAGAAGTGCTCGCGCTTGGCCGGGCAGGATCGAAACAACAACGTCGAGGCCGGAAGTGCCTGCTTGTTCAAGAAGCCTCGCCCTTGCCCGTGACAGAGCTCTACAAAAATCACAGAGATTTCAGGCGACTAAACAAAGAACTCCCTTGCAGATTATACTGAAAATAAAAGAGCACACAATGAGCTTTCTGTTTGTACGTGCAAGCCAAACCTAAAATTAAACTTCTAACTCACTTACTTCTCGGCTAAACAAGTAGATAGGGACGGCAAATCCAAATATATCTGTAATCAATCCTAATGAACTACATATTTTGGCTGGGTGACGGGACTGTTTGAAGTGGGGAATACAACATATATTCTCGAAAGAAATTACCTTTCACGGGGCTGGACGACGAGGTCGAGACTGGACTGGATGGCCTACTCGTCTTGTGCGCCCACTCCCGGCTCCCCACTCCGGACGGCGACGTCAGCAGCTCCTCATGACCAACCTGTTTTCAACCATCCTCCCTGTGGCCGTCCTCCTCTACCTTGTCTGAATCAAAGCGCAAGTGGGTGTTCCCGGGCGTGAGCAGAACGGCAATTGAAGACGAAGACGAAGACGCATAGGATTAAGTAGGAGGAAACCAGACTGACCGATGAGAAGTCGATGTGTCCGGTGGCCTGGGACGGCTAGGAGGGGCGGCGCTTGATTCCGCGGACGAGAAGAAGACGGCCGCAGACGGTTAGTCGTCCGACGAGGCCCAGCCGGTGCCGTTCCGGCAGAGCCGCGTCGTCCTCGATGCGTTGCGTTGCTTGAAGAGGAGCAGCTGGGGTTTCGGGGGACCGCGGATGGTGGCGTGGGGAAGCGGCGTTGGGGAGGGCCGGCATAGGGGGATGGGGCGGCGAGGCTGCAGCGGCCGGGCGAGCGCGGGCTATGGAGGAAGAATGGGGATACATGGGAGCTAGGAGGCGGTCGAATGGGGATATCTTCCTCGATTGCTAGACTTCCTCGCCTTAATTAATGGTGATGATGATGGAATCGAAGCGTTGGTTGTGTTGCAGCGAATGTTCAGCCTAAGTGCATGGTTCAGTAAGTACTCACTAGTCACTACGTACTTGTTCATGTAGTACTCCTAACGCATTGCCGGGTAATCCATGCAATGTCCATTATCTCAGGATGCACTGGCACATAGTGCTCCCTTCCTTTTAGTATCGCAAATTTATCTAGGTTTAGACGTATCTACAATTCTACATATATTTTACTGTACACATTTATGTCTACAAAGGTTGCGACCCTTATTTTAGAATGGAGGTCGCAGCATTAGTCTTGTTTTCTATGCCAACAGTAGTTATCGATTTTTTTTTTTTGAACACTAAGCGGCATCTGAAGGAATAGAAGCTGCATTAAAAAGCGGCAGATACACAATTACATGGAGGCCCTCATTTGTTAGTTTTGCAAGACTTCACAATTGGTTCAGTTTGATTACAAGAACTTCGAATTATCGGTTTTTTTATGCGTTCACCAACTTTCCCCGGAAGAAAGGGGGCAGTCTAAGGCAGGTCGACCAATCGACTACTTATGACGGTTGTGGCTTCTTTTTTTTTTTTTTTTTGAGAAACACAGTACAAACGTAGGCGCTCACATACACGCGCATACACTCACCCCTATGAACGCACACACGCACACCCTACCCCTATGAGCACCTCCGAAAGACCGAGCCGGCGGATTGGATCTTGAAATTGACGAAGTCACCACATGCGCCTCACTATCGACGTGAACGTCGCCTCCCACTGAAAGAATATTCCGCCTTTATGAGACACACAAATGTCAAACCTGGGATTTGAACTCTGGTGGGCTAGGGGTACAACCACCCAACCTCAGGTTGGTTCTCGACGGTTGTGGCTTATATTGTCTTCAAAAACCTAATATTTGAAGATAAGACCTCTGACTTTATAAAAAAAAGGACCCTAGCACAAGGAAAAACTAAGAAATTGGGTACCTAAGCTCCTTCTCCGCGTTCACCGGTGACCTCAAGGCGCATGCCGCGCCGAGGTCCGACAGGAAGGTGCTCGAGGTTTTCTCTTTGCTAACCCAAAACCAATTTCGCTGGCCATCTCGACGCCTCCGGGGATGAACCACTTGGGGACGAAGCGACGACAAGATCCGACGCTTGGTAGACAAGAAAGGCATCCAGATGGAGGTTGAACTCCCGGAAGAGAGCCACTAGTTGGCCATAGGATGTAGGGGCAAGGCAAAGACGGCAGCATTAGTCCCCTTGTGGTGAGCTTTCCAGAGAGTGCTCTCGAAGATTGTCGCAGTCTCCACGACCGCCTGCTCCGTAGATCTGCAAAGGACAGCAGCAAGTTGGTGCTCATCATCTCCTTGACCACCACCTCGGCGGCCTGAAAAAGAAGTAAACGCCACCTCGATCTTGAGGGCTCCAATCGAGCTTTATTGAGTTTGGGGGGGGGGGGATTTAGATGCGGTGCCGCCGCCCTCCTCTGTCTCCTTCCACTCAAGCACCATGAGCAGCCGCACCACCAACAACCGCCACCAAAAGCAGCTCGAATAGCTCGGCGACGAAATCCCCATTGACATCTCACCAATCTCCACATGTGTAAAACTTAGACCTAAACTAACTCTACTGCTACCTCTCCCCTGCCGTCTCCAACTGACAGAGCCGCCAAAGAGGTGAGGGAGAGAAGCACGGGACTCTACAGAGGGGGCCAGCCTCCTCTCCTACGCTATCTCCGACCGACCGCCTAATCGGAGAAGGAGAGGATCATGGGACGACTGAGGTCGACTAGTCTTATTTTAGACCTGGCTAGTTCTTCATGGATCAGGAACCTTTTTTTCTCTTGACGCGGTTCAGTACAATAGTACTACATATTACGTACGTGTATATATGTGTCGACTACGGACATATACTACCCACACTGGTAGAAAAACAGGCTTCCGGTGAGCCCCATAAGTCGCGAAGCTGTAGGAACCGCGACTAATGGGACCTTTAGTCGCGGTTCGGGAGGCGAACCGCGACCAAAGGCCTGGGCCCAGGGCGCTCGGTGGCCAGCCGGTGCACGTTGGGGGCTTTAGTCGCGGTTGGCCAGGCCAACCGCGACTAAAGGTGCCCGAAGGCCTTTAGTCGCGGTTGGCCAGGCCAACCGGGACTAAAGCCCCTCCCCTATATATACCCATCCAGCAGCCAACACTTAGCCATTTGGAGCCATTCTCTTCACAAACTTCACAAGTGGGTGTTAGGTTTGCTTTTGGTTCCTCTTATGCACATAAGGTGTTTGATGAAATGCCCCAAGAGCATGAAACAAACATGATATGAAGTGTTGGAGCCACACTTGAGCTTTCTCATTTATTTTTTCCTCCTTGATCGCGGTTAGCAACTTGAACCTTTGATGTGTCGTCGTTGATAAAATATGCATGTGTGTGTAGTTCATTGTTTAATTTATATTGTTTGTAGCTTGTTAGTTTAACAAATGCATGATGGTTAATTATATATTTTATATTATAATAATGCAGATGAATCGACAATGGATGTACGGTAACCGACTCTCAGCGAGTTCAAGACGGGTTTGAAAGATTTCCTCGTAGTGGCTAATGCGAACAAGCGGGGGGTTTTGTTATCTCATTCCATGTGTTAACCGTAAGAATCGGAAGGGTTACTCTTCCTCAAGAGATGTTCACATGCACCTGCTTTGGCACGGTTTCATGCCAAGCTATAATTGTTGGACCAAGCATGAAGAAAGAGGGGTTATAATGGAAGAAGATGAAGAAGGGGATGATTTCATCGATGAAAGCTATCTTGCTCATTTCGGTGATACTTTCATGGAGGATGCTGAAGGTGAAAGGGAAGGTGAAGGGGAAGGTGAAGAAGAGGCACGTGATGATCCCGTTGATGATCTTGGTCGGACCATTGCTGATGCACGGAGACGCTGCGAAACTGAAAAAGAGAGGGAGAACTTGGATCGCATGTTAGAGGATCACAGGAAGGCGTTGTACCCCGGATGCGATGATGGTCTGAAAAAGCTGGGCTGCACACTGGATTTGCTGAAATGGAAGGCACAGGCAGGTGTAGCTGACTCGGCATTTGAAAACTTGCTGAAAATGTTGAAGAATATGTTTCCAAAGAATAACGAGTTGCCCGCCAAAGACGTACGAAGCAAAGAAGGTTGTCCGCCCTCTAGGTTTAGAGGTTCTGAAGATACATGCATGCATCAACGACTGCATCCTCTACCGCGGTGAATACGAGAATTTGAATGAATGCCCGGTATGCACTGCATTGCGTTATAAGATCAGAGGCGATGACCCTGGTGACGATGTTGAGGGCCAGAAATCCAGGAAGAGGGTTCCCGCTAAGGTGATGTGGTATGCTCCTATAATACCACGGTTGAAACGTCTGTTCTGGAACAAAGAGCATGCCAAGTTATTGCGATGGCACAAAGAGGACCGTAAGTCGGACGGGGAGTTGAGACACCCCGCAGATGGAACGCAATGGAGAAAGATCAACAGAGAGTTCAAAGATTTTGCAGCTGACGCAAGGAACATAAGATTTGGTCTAAGTACGGATGGCATGAATCCTTTTGGCGAGCAGAGCTCCAGCCATAGTACCTGGCCCGTGACTCTATGCATCTACAACCTTCCTCCTTGGTTGTGCATGAAGCGGAAGTTCATTATGATGCCAGTGCTCATCCAAGGTCCGGAGCAACCCGGCAACGACATCGATGTGTACCTAAGGCCATTAGTTGATGAACTTTTACATCTGTGGGGCAGACCTGGTGTCCGTGTGTGGGATGAGCACAAAGAAGAGGAATTTGACCTACGAGCGTTGCTTTTCGTAACCATCAACGATTGGCCTGCTCTTAGTAACCTTTCGGGACTGTCAAATAAGGGATACAATGCATGCACGCACTGCTTACATGAGACTGAAAGTGTACATTTGCCAAATTGTAAGAAGAACGTGTACCTTGGGCATCGTCGATTTCTTCCGAAAGGTCATCCAGTAAGAAAGAAAGGCAAGCATTACAACGGCAAGGCAGATCACCGGCCGAAGCCTGCGGAACACACTGGTGCTGAGGTATTTGATATGGTCAAGGATTTGAAAGTCATCTTTGGAAAGGGTCCTGGCGGACAATCAGTTCCGAAGGGAGCTGACGGGCACGCAGCCATGTGGAAGAAGAAATCTATATTCTGGGAGCTAGAATATTGGAAAGTCCTACAGGTCCGCTCTGCAATCGACGTGATGCACGTTACGAAGAATATTTGCGTGAACATCCTAAGCTTCTTGGGCGTGTATGGGAAGTTAAATGATACAAAGGAAGCACGGCAGGACCAGCAAAGTTTGAAAGACCCTGATGACCGGCATCCGGAACGGTTTCAAGGTCGTGTCACTACGCTACGACCAAAGAAGAGAAGGTCATCTTTTTTGAATGCTCGAGCAGTATGAAGGTCCCGTCAGGATTCTCGTCCAATATAAAGGGAATAATAAACATGGCGGAGAAAAAGTTCCAAAACTCGAAGTCTCACGATCGCCACGTGATTATGACGCAATTGCTTCCGATTGCTTTGAGGGCTCTCGCCGGAAAATGTTCGAGTAGCCATTGTGAAGCTATGTGCATTCCTCAATGCAATCTCTCAGAAGGTAATCAATCCAGAAGTTCTACCACGGTTACAGAACGATGTGATCCAATGTCTTGTCAGTTTCGAGTTGGTGTTCCCGCCATCCTTCTTCAATATTATGACGCACCTCCTGGTTCACCTAGTCGATGAGATTTCCATTCTCGGTCCTGTATTTCTACACAATATGTTCCCCTTCGAGAGGTTCATGGGAATATTAAAGAAATATGTTCGTAACCGTGCTAGGAGAGAAGGAAGAACGGCCAAGGGCTATGGAAATGAGGAGGTAATTGAGTTTTGTGTTGACTTTGTTCCTGACCTTAAGCCGATTGGTCTTCCTCAATCGCGGCACGAGGGGAGACTAAGTAGAAAAGGCACGATCGGAAGGAAATCAACGATATGTATGGACGGCCATTCTCTGACTGAAGCACACCACACGCTTCGACCAATTCCAGCTTGGTGGCTCCGTACTTTGAGAAACACAAGAATATTTTACGCTCGGACAACCCTGGGAAGCCTGAATCCTGGATTAGGAAGGCCCACATGGAGACTTTCGGCAGTTGGTTGAGAAAACATTTAATGAGTGACGATCATGTTGTAGATCAGCTGTACATGTTGGCCAAGACACCATCTTCGACTATAACGACTTTCCAAGGGTACGAGATAAATGGGAATACATTTTACACGATCGCCCAAGATAAAAAGAGCACCAACCAAAACAGTGGTGTCCGCTTTGATGCAAAGAACCGAGAATGGGCAAAAGGTCACATATTATGGTTACATAGAGGAGATATGGGAACTTGACTATGGACCCTCCTTTAGGGTCCCTTTGTTCCGGTGCAAATGGTTCAAGCTAACAGGAGGTGGGGTAAAGGTGGACCAGCAATACGGAATGACAATGGTGGATTTCAACAATCTTGGTTACCTTGACGAACCATTCGTCCTAGCGAAAGATGTCGCTCAGGTTTTCTATGTGAAGGACATGAGTAGCAAACCGAGGAAACGGAAAGATAAGAAAACGATCAAGACATCATGCGATGATCCAAAGCGCCACATTGTTCTTTCAGGGAAAAGAAACATCGTGGGAGTGGAGGACAAGACAGACATGTCAGAAGATTATAATATGTTTGCTGAAATTCGGCCCTTCAAAGTGAACACCGACCCAAGCATTAAGTTAAATGATGAGGATGCTCCATGGATACGGCACAATCGTAAGCAAGCAGGGACACAAGGGAAGAAATGATGTGTAATAATTTATTGTACCAAACTTTGTTGAATGGATCATGTGAATTATATTACCCGTGATGTGTTTGGTGTCCATTTTCGAATGATTCAATTGACTCGAGATAGCACTGATGATACTCCTGCATACAGGAAATTTGGAGTGACTAAGTCATACTCCTGCATACATGAAATTTGGAGTGATTTAGTCATACTCCTGCCTAGGCGTGTAATATGCATACTCGTAGTCTTCATAGCCGCCGCCATTGTACTGGTAGTCGTCGCCTTCTAAGTTGCCACCGTCGTCGTCGGCTGCCGCTGTCGTCGCTGTCGTCGGCGGCGCTCGTGGCTCGAATCGAGGGTAGCGCAGGCGGGGATATCGCCGGCCGTGATGTAGTCCATGACGCTCTGCGAGTCCGGCCGTACCACCATAGCCGACGGCCGGCCTCGTGGAAGTTTCCAGGAGGCAGACCGTCCTCCTCATACCTGGCGAGCGCCCTCTCACGCCGATTGATGAAGAAGGCGTCCCAAGTATGCTGGTTATCGGGATGCCAGCGGGGATTCATCCGCTGCTCCGGCGTGAGGTCGAGGTAGTAGTGGTTCGTGATGGCCGCCCGGCGCGAAGTACCCTGAGGGACGGGAGGGACCGGCACGCCGCCGGCGGGGACGCGGTAGCCCGGTGGGCAAGGGTAGTTGATACGTCCAAAACGTATCTACTTTCCCGAACACTTTTGCTATTGTTTTGCCTCTAATTTGTGTATTTTGGATGCAACTAACACGGACTAACGCTGTTTTCAGCGAACTGCTCACAGTGTCTCGTTTTTGTGCGTAAATCCAACTTTCGGGAAAAACCTCGGAATTTATGCAGAAGGCCCTATTTTCCCAGGAAACTAACGGAGCCGGAAGGGCAATTGAAGTGGAGGCCCGAGGGCCCCACACCATAGGGCGGCGCGGCCCGGGGGGCCCGCGCGGCCCGTGGTGTGGCCCCTCGGCCGGCCTCCGACGCCCTCCTTCGGACTACTTATTCGCCTCGACCTAAAAACACCGGGAGAGAAGTCGAAGTCGCCGTAAACCCTCCAGAACGCCGCCACATCGCGAAACTCCGTCGCGGGAGCCAGAAGTCTCCGTTCTGGCACTCCGCCGGGACGGGGAATTGGAGGAGATCATCGACACCATCACCGCCAACGCCTCTACATCAACCAGCCATGTTTCCCCCATCCATGTGTGAGTAATTCCCCCGCTGTAGGCCGAAGGGGATGGTAGGGATTGGATGAGATTGGTCATGTAATAGCATAAGATTGTTAGGGCATAGTGCCTAGTGTCCGTAATTGGTACTTTGATGATATTGTTGCAACTTGTTATGCTTAATGCTTGTCACTAGGGCCCGAGTGCCATGATCTCAGATCTGAACATGTTATTGTTTCATCATGATATTCATTGTTTATGGTCTTACCTATAAGTTGTATACACATGTCGCTGTCCGGAACCAATGGCCCCGAAGTGACAAGAATTGGGACAACCGGAGGGGATGGTAGCGATGTGAGGATCACATGTGTTCACGGAGTGTTAATGCTTTGCTCCGGTACTTTATTAAAAGGAGTACCTTAATATCCAGTAGTTTCCCTTGAGGCCCGGCTGCCACCGGCTGGTAGGACAAAAGATGTTGTGCAAGTTTCTCATTGCGAGCACGCACGACTATATATGGAACACATGCCTATTGATTGCTTTGTACTTGGACACCGTTTTATTATTATCTGCAAATGTCCTGCTATGATTGTTACATGAGTTTCTCTCATCCATGCAACGCCTGTCATCCGTCCCCGTGCCTACAGTATTTTAATCCTGCTGTTTACTAAAATCACTACTGCTGTCTCTGTTACTCTGCTGCTGTTATTTCACTATCGCTATCGCTATAAAACTGTTACATTATCGATAAACTCTTGCGAGCAAGTCTGTTTCAGTGCAGCTGAATTGACAACTCCGCTGTTAAGGCTTCCAAGTGTTCTTTGTCTCCCCTTGTGTCGAATCAATAAATTGGGTTTTACTTCCCTCGAAGACTGTTGCGATCCCCTATACTTGTGGGTCATCAAGACTATTTTCTGGCGCCGTTGCCGGGGAGCATAGCTTTATTTGGAAGTTCACTTGGATTAATATTGTTCGCTGCAAATTCTCCATCATGGGTAAACCTCGCGATACTAAGATCGCCATATTACCATCCACTACAAGAAAAGGTACAATTCTGAATACCTCCGCTGCACTTGATTCACCATCTGTGATTGATAAACTTGTTTCACCGCCACATGCTTCGCATGTGGGTACATCTGCTGAATCTGAACACTCTCATAATATTGATAATGTTTCTGCTGTGCTTGATGATAGTGGTTCATTGGGATCTTTTCTAGATGCTACAATTGCTAGGTCTAGACAAATTGAAAATACTGAAACTCCTAATGCTACTACACCTGTTAGTTCACCTGAACTTGGTTATTTTAGTGATGATCCTGAGGAAGATTATGTGGAGCTTAATGATGATTTTATTGAAAAATGCAATGCTACTACAGATGCAAGAAAAATTAAAAAGTTGCTTGCAGAACATGCTGTTAGATATAAACTGTCTCCTGATCCTAAGTTTGCCACATGTCCTATAAACATTAGGGATAAAGATTATGATTTTTCTCTCGATCTATCTCATATAGCTATTGTTGAGAAAACACCCTTTTGTGGTACTGAAAAAGAAAGTGCTGTTGAACACATGACTGAGTTATCTACTCTTAGTAGCTTGTTTTCTGATGATGTTAAGATGCGTACTTACTTTGTTGCTAAAATATTTCCATTCTCATTAAAGGATGACGCTAAAACTTGGTATAATAATTTGCCACCAAATTCTATTAAAAGTCCGAAAGAATTGCTTGATGTTTTCTTCCGCAAATACTTTCCTGCTAGTGCTCAACATATTGCTTTGCAGAGAATTTATAATTTTAATCAGGAAGATGAAGAGAAATTGCCTGAGGCTTGGTCGAGATTCTGCTCTCTTATTAGAGCTCGGCCCGAGCATGATCTGGAAAAGCATGATTTACTTGATATATTTTATAGTGGACTAACCATTGAGTCTAGGGCATACCTGGATAGTTGTGCTGGTTGTGTTTTCAGGAAAAGAACTCCGGATGACGCTGAAGAATTATTGGCTAAAATAAGCCGGAATCATGATGAATGGACTACGCCTGAACCAACTCCAACTCCAATATTGAAGAAGAGGGGTTTAATTGAATTGAATGATGAAGATATGAGGGAAGCCAAGAAGTCTCTCAAGGAGAAAGGTATTAGATCTGAAGATGTGAAGAATCTACCTCCTATTGAAGATATATGTGAGATAATTCCCCCTTCATCCATGATTGAGGTAAATTCCCTTCAACGCTTTACTAGGGAGGATATTCCGTATTCAAAGCCTCCTGCACAATGCATAGATGAGTTTGATAATTATATTGTTAAGCAAGAAAATTTTAATATGAGAGTAGAGAATCATTTAATGGAAAATTCTCGAGCTATTAGTGAATTGCATGGTATTGTGGAGAGAACCTCCAATGATGTTAAGATGCTTGTTAAACATTTTCATATGATTCAAACTCAAATTGATCAACTCACTAAAGTGCAAAATGACTTGTTAGGGAATAATTCTAAAGAGAAACATGCTTATGAAGTAACAACTAGAGGTGGTGTCTCTACCCAGGATCCTCTATATCCTGAAGGGCATCCCAAAAGAATTGAACAAGATTCTCAACGCATTGAACCTAGTGCTCATTCTAGGAAGAAAAAGAAGAAGAAACATAAAAATGTTGTAGAATCCTCTGAACCTGTTAATGATCCTAATAGTATTTCTATTTCTGATGCTGAAACTGAAAGTGGTAATGAACATGATAATGATAATGATAATGTTAAGAATGATACTCCTGATAAAGAAGAGGTTGAAGAAGAACCTGAAAAGCATGCTAAAAATAAAAAGTACACTAAAGAAGACTTTATTGCTGAGAAACATGGTAATGAAAGAGAACCTTGGGTGCAAAAGCAAATGCCTTTTCCTGCTAAGAAACTAAAATCAAAGGAAGAAGAACACTATAATAAATTTTGCGATTGGATGAAACCTTTATTCTTGCAAATCCCTTTGACTGATGCGATTAAATTGCCTCCTTATTCAAAGTATATGAAAGATATTGTTACTAACAAAAGGAAAATCCCCAATGAGGAAATTTCCACTATGCTTGTGCCTCCAAGCCAACGTCGAAACTCAGAGATAGAGATAGGAACGTAGAGTATTCGCTGGCGGGAGAGATGTAGCTGTGCGTGTGCATGCCGAGAAGAAATACAGAGAGAGAGGGGTTACGCTGGTGAGAGAAAAGGAGAGGTGCTGGACGCTGGTGAGAGAGAAGGGGATGGTGCTGCCATGATTCTTGATACTTCTACCGAGGCAAGTAGATCTCTTCATGATCTTTGACTCATGCAAGTAGCTCCGTTGCTACTTTTCATGATCTCGGGTTACTCGCAAGCGAAGATAAAGATCTACCGGAGGTCAGTTTGCTTTGATCTGACTGGAGAGATGAGTTCCGGAAAGCTCCGCTGGCGAATGGAACAGTGCATATTTTGCCTGCAGTTTGCTGGATCGGGTGGTATTCGGTCGCGCGCACCCATGTTTTTATTCCGACCGTTTGGTTCCGGAGGGAGCACCGCGAAGCTGTATTCCGTGTTGACATCTGGTGACTTTTTGGTCCATGGTGAAGTCAGAAGAAGAAATATCATGAAGGCCGGATTGGTGGACTGACTAAAGGAGGTTCGAGTCAACGTGATGCTGAGGGATCTGCTTGGCGTTCCGGGCTTGCAGCAGTGGTATGCATGTGGGGGCGGCAGCACAGGGGAAGTCCAGAGTCTTACCTCTCAGGGTGAAAACCCAAGGTCTGGCCTAACTGGCAATGTTCTTGTTGGAGGCATTGTTTTGAGAGTGGGGACTATCTTCAGGGAGAAATCCTAAGACCTTTGGTCGGGCGACGATGGCGTTGGTGCACTGTTTTCTTCTTGGAGGTGTCGCTTTTGCAGAGTCTGTACTTCAGGTGTTGTCACGGTGGTGGTTGTATTGCTGTTGCTAGGTCTAGAAGGCTGTAGCGGGACTTTTTTTTCTTAGTTTTCTTTTCTCTTTTTTGGCTGTGTGCATCCGTACTGCCATTAGGGTGGGGCGTTGTTGCAGAGGCTGGGTGTAATTGGTATCTTTTGATATTAATATATTCCTTTTATCGAAAAAAGCTCCGTTGCTACTTCTAGATTCTATCTTCTAAATTTTGAGAGAATTAAGAGAAATGTATGGGAAACAAGATTAATTTCGGTGGGTTCTATTGACATGGCTAGATGCCTTGTGAGACCAAACGACAAGTATGGAAAAGAGGCAAGTCTAGTTAATACGGGGAGGATTCCTATCACGCTTCCGGGATTGGTTTGCTATCAATCACGAGACCCTAAAATCCATAGCATCCTATATACTCGGGGATTTCTAGGATGTGGATCGTGGGAATCCTAAGAGCCCCTCTGCAAACCAAGTAGCTTTCCACTCACTTCTTAATTTGATTGTTCCATCCAATGGTACGGAGTGCGGCTGGAACACATGGGCGGAGCTCCTTGGCTGTACTGGTGTGCTATACATAATCCTGAAAGTTTGACTGTTTATCTTTGTACACCCATTATTTGAAACCTGGCTCCGGCAATGGGCTGAATTGGTATCTCCGTGATTTTTTAGAGCTTCGATTCCTTATGACAATGATTTTTTATCATTCACAAGTGAAGTGTTGCTTCTGGAAAAGAAAAAAAAGTTGTAGAGATCTATGGCTTAAAGCAGCATGTTCGGTGGATACATTGTTTCATGCTTTCCCTAAATACTGATAGGTAGATTGATGCTTTCCTTCTGCTTTCCCTAAAGAAATTAGCATTGTGGTGGCTCAAACGTGCATCACATGAAAACTAGCTGACGGTAGTAATGAATGGATGATAATGAATACCTGATTATTTTTACATAAACAATGATGAAAAATGCACATCTCAACCCGAGATCATAGCAAACAATATCAAAAATTCTGATTTTTTTTTTTTGACGAACATGAGGATGCGTTCTAACAGCAAGTAATATTGTGGTGAGAAATGACAACAGTTCATTATACAAATATTTCAGAATTTCTTGATTTTATTCGCTACTTTTTCTGAAACTTTTATTGGAGCAAGAGCATGAGTTCGGGAGCAGAAAAACCTTGTCCAAACAATGAATTATAGAGGTTAATAGGAAAAACTGTAGTTAATCAATTAGATATAAACAAGGGAGATCAGGATTTTCTTCAAAAAAAATAGGGTAGTTGGGCACGGAAAAAAAAACCTAGATCGTTATTAAACATATATTTTTGAGAAACCTTTGCTTTTTTGTCTCAGTGTTTTTGAAAAATAAATATATAAGTGCATATACGTTTTAGTAAATGTGACCAAGTTGTCTAGCATTCCTGAAAAACAATACGTAAACAAAGTAAACCACGGGCGCAAATGCTGGTAGAAAACCATGGGGGAAGTCTCTGGAGCCAAGTTGTCTAGCACTCCTGAAATTGGGTAAATAAATTTCACAAAATAAGGAACCTTACCTTGACTGGACGCACGAGATTGCGCCCCTCGCTATTACTCCCCCATGGTCGCTCCCATTGCCGGAGTCGCGAATGCATCACTGGTACCATCCTCGTCCGTGAAATCGAGGACTCCATCATCCCCGGACCTACCAGACACCACAAAGTCCTCACCTCCCTGCTTCATTGGCTGCAGCGAGTTGTGCGGTTGAGCGGCGGCGCAGCGAAGGAGACCGTCACAACAAGGGGCGGGTGATGCGACAAGCTAGCGGGCGAGCAGGGGGGATGGAAGATACTGGAAAAGAGCTGAAGCAGCTACTGGAAAAGAAAACAACTTGATTGATCCTAGTTTGGAGCAGGCTAAGGAAATAAATCTAATTCATGCATCAAAAGAATCCGTGGAGAACTAACCTTACGATAGCAATCCAAATGTTGATGGTGTTGCTGGACTGCAGCTTTGACAATAAGAACAAGATCCGCCATTGCAGATCATTCATACACGCCTTGATCTCCTCTCATCTCGTCGAGAAGAACGGAGTGGCTGCTCTCCTCGCCTCGCCTCGCCGACGCCAAAGTCCAAAGTCACAAGTCACGCGATAGCCGACGCGGCAGCGTGACCATGGTCTAATACTTATAGAGGAGTGATAGATCTAAGGTTGCTGAAGAGGTTTGAAATTTCGAGGGAATTAAGAGAGGTGTGGCGGGAAACAAGACTAATTTCGGTGGGTTCTCGTCAAGAGCGATGGACCGCTGGGATGCCTTTTCTCACGGATTATTGACATGGCTAGATGCCTTGTGAGACCAAACGGCAAGCATGGAAAAGAGGCAAATCTAGTTAATACGGGAGGATTCCTATCACGCTTCCAGGATTAATTTGTCATTAACAACTCCAAGAAACCGCACGGTTAATATCACTCCCGGAATTCTAGGATGTGGATCATGGGAATCCTAAGAGACCCCTGCGAACCAAGTAGTCTCCACTCACTTCTTAATTTGGTTGTTCCATCCAATGGTATGGCGTGCGGCTGGAGCACATGGGCTGAGGCCACGGAGGCATATGGGTACTTGGTTGTACCGGTTTCTAGGTTACATGCCATACATATTTCTGAAAGTGTGAAAGTTCGGCAGAAACCTGTGGCTCCGCCAATGGGCTGAATTGGTATCCATGATTTTTTACAGCTTTGATTCCTTTTGACAATGAATTTGTATCATTTCACAAGTGAAGTGCTGCTTCTGGGAAAAAAAGTGGTAGAGAACTATGGCTTAAAGCAGCATGTTCGGTGGATATATTGTTTCATGCTTTTCCTAAATACTGATAGGTAGGTTGATGCTTTCCTTCTGCTTTCACTAAAGAAATTAGCATTGTGGTGGCTCAAACGTGCATCACATGAAACTAGCTGACGGTAGTAATGAATGAATGATAATGAATACTAGCTGATTATTTTTACATAAACAATGACGAAAAATGAACATCTGAACCCGAGCTCATATTGCCCTTGCCCAAATAAAGAATTTGCAAAAAATAGCAAACAAAATCGAAAATTCTTAAAAAAAAAATACGACGAACATGAGGATGTGTTCTAACTGCTTATTGTGCTGAGAAATGACAATAATTCATTGTACAAATATTTCAGATTTTTTTTATTTTATTCGCTATTTTTTCTGAATTTTTATTGGAGCAGGAGCATAAGTTAGGGAGCAGAATAACCTTGTCAAAACAATAAATGATAGAGGTTAATGAGCAAAAATTGTTGTTTATCAACTAGATATAAACGAGGAAGATCAGCAGGATTTTCTTCAAAAAATTAGGGTAACTAATTAATCAGCTAGAGGTTGTTCAGCTTGACCTTTGATGTTTTTCAGACATCCAGAACACACAGGTAATATATATCGGAAAAGACTAGAGTGCACACATCACAACTCATTTGACATTCAGTCCTACAATCAACCTCCCCAAAGGAATAATCAAACAAAAATAGTGCAATACCAAACAACAAACATCAATGAAAGTTGGGACGGTTACGTACAACACATACATGCCAGGTTACAAGATGCTCTCAAATCTCAAAGCTCGGTTGCAACCATAAATAATGCAGAGATAAATAAGGAGCTAGAAAGAAAGCTGCATCTGCTTAGAGATTGTTCAACGACCAAGCCGTATATATGAAGATGTCCATTGTCCCACGAGTCTTCCAGCTGCCGCTGCCCATTGTCCCACGAGTCTTCCAGCTGCTGATGCCCATTGTCCCACGAGTCTTCCAGCTGCCATCCGAGTAAGATGCACCAAGCTGCAGCAGCTACAGGTCACAGCTGCTACCCTGGCTGCCATCTAGTCCTCGTCATCATCCTTGCACAAAAACAAGCCATCTTGGTCACTTCTAGAGAACATCTAGCAAGAATAGATAGATTTCAAGGAGGGTTTTGACTAAACAACCCACACGACACAACCAGAGCATTACTCACTGGTTTTCTGTCCATTACAAAAAGGAAAAACAACAATAGCAAAAATGATTTCTTTCAGACAAGCCATGTGTCACTCCATGTGCTACTACTAGGTATAGGATGATGGAGTAGAACATATTAGTCAGTTATTAATGAGAGACGAAACCACATTCAGATTAGCCATTTTTTCACTTTTATTTACCAGACTCGACTGGTATAAAGTGGATACAGAGCCTAATAGCATGATGATTTAGGACATGGTGTTTTGGCTCTTAGGTTAATATGCAGCCAGTATGTACAAGGTTCTATGTAGCAGGCTGGCACTCTGGAATGTAGATGAAGATAGCTTCATATCTCAACTAAAAGACAAGCAGACCATCTCAAACTTTGGAATTTCACTGAGCCTATCATTGGGATATTATAATGGAAAATGAGAAGTTTCCAAGGCACAATAATGCAAAATGCTGTAAATGCTATACCTGAATTCACAACTCACCTTATTATAAAAAAACTATAATCTAGACCACCAGGCATGATGAGCTCAACCGAAATAGTGCTGGTTGCTCGCTATGTATCTCACCATAACTGGTATTAGTGAAAAGAAGCATTCATTGCACTCCCACACGATTGATCCCAGACAACACAATAGGCAACCAGAAAAGTACCAAAACCCACAGGCTACTTGCTGGCTGGATCCAGCGACCAGAGCCAGCTCTGCTGGCCGGCTCCATTTCTCCGCTGAAATACAAAAACACAACTAAAGTAGGATTACTAAATCTAGAAAACAATTTTCAATTCAGGAGGCAATCAAGGAGCAAATAGGCAACATATTCCTTCAAAGTTTACTAGATGCACTATGAAGAGTAAAATCAAGTATCTAGCCGATTGTACCAGTCTGTCAGGCTCACTTATGTGTGCCAGACCTATGTATTCTCACATTCAGACAGCATCTTAAGTTATTTATTTGCTGCTCACATTCAGAGACATGAAACCAGAACATGTACCTGGTATTTTCTTCATAAAATGTAGAGATGGCACACAAGAAATGCCCAGAGTCGATGTATCATTCCATACTACCTGGCATATTTTTTTAAGGGAACATAGATGTAACTATTTGCAAATTTAGTTTAACACAGAGAACTAGTTCTTGCCCGTACACCATTATGTCTACAAGAAGTATAAAAAACTTCCCCAAGTTGCATAATCACATCTAACACTTGTCATCCGTAAACAAACTAATAGTTCAAATAGGACAGTATCAAATTCAAAGCATGCACACGACATCAAGCAAATAAGCACTGGCAGAAGACACCTAAGCATGTACTTTTGCAATACTGCATACACAATTTGAATCAACTCTGGTTTCATTGTCAACTGGAAAAAAGTTTAAGGACTTCACACCTAATTTGGATAACATGACGCTCATTATTCGGATAAACTATAGGGAGCAGGAACACAAAGTAATAACACAGTGAACAAGCAATTAGAAAGAAGTATCTTTCTAACACATCCAGCCCACTAAGCCCAAGGATCCTCATGACAAAGAGTGTTTCTCTACACCAATCCCCATCCACAATAAAGACGACACTCTTCACCTGAGAGTTCATCTACTTCTCATGACATTAACTGGGACATCATCTTCTTTATGATAGGACCCACCTTCGGGTTGGCTTAGTCCTAGGCCAAGTTGGCAGGGTAGCTCAGCACGGTAGGCAATTTGAAGCAAACTAAAAATCAGCTCCCCGTAAAGAAAGTATATGTCAAGTAGAAAAATGTACACTACACCTCGCCAATTTATTCATTCTACTTGACCAATTTTACTCCATCTATCCAGGAACTCCACTCACCCACAACAACATGTCATGTTAATCTGCATGGAAGGAAATATGTTGTTCCTTGTCTACCTGTAAGCGGGACCAAATGCTCCCAAGTCCTCAATACATGTGTAGTTGCTGCTCTGGCCATCCAGTCGATGTGTATGTATATCTGACACATCAGAGGCATACCATAATTCTTTCCGAGTAAGAAATAAGTTGAAAAATCATTCAAAATTCTATACTGAGAACATCACATATTACATTTCATTCATATTCATGAACAGCCAACACAAAGAATCAATCATGCCAACTAAATAGAAACTCGCCCCTACTCCAATTGGCTTATGCCCCAAGAACAAAAATATATATCAGTGAAGGTAACTTGCAACTGCACCCTTGTCCACTTGGCCAAAGTCCAGGCATGTACCTCAACAGCAGATAAGGAAACAATTTGATAAATTTCACAACACAAATATTAAAGGTAGACACGAAGTCATCCATTATGAGACCTATACCTTTCCAAGTGGTTCACAACGTGCATCAGACTATCAGTATCCAGTGCACCTGATAGAAGCAACACAATCATTCTAGTTACAGTGTGCCCAATTTACTGAAAATAATTTCTTCTATTAGCAACACCTATAGATTATTGTGCTGCACTAGTGGTTTGAGATGTATGATGCAACACAATCATTCTAGTTCATATGTTCACAACATTCAACTAAACTAATCCACACCTTCCTTGACTCGGCTCAAATTTGCACTTATATACCCCTTATGACCACTCTACTCTACATCTAGACTTTGCAAAGAGATCACACTACTCTTATGCACATCCATTCAGCACTTCTTGTCCAGCACCAAGACTTGACCAAAAAGGCTAACTATAGCAAGGAAGACTAGTATAAAGTAAACAAGGGAACTTTTTCGGTGGAAAACTGTACCATCCTGAAGAGCCGTCATAACCTCTTTGTCAAAAGGGCCGCCATGAGGTAAGGTCCTGTTCAACAAAGAAAGATGTCAGTTAGTTGTATAAACTATGTTTCTCCACTATGAAGAGTGTGTTATAGGGAACACACAACAAAGGAAGATAGGCAGTGCCAATTACATTGAGGATGTCATCCATACCGGCCCTCTTTCCTCAAGGGAAGCCTTTGAAAGATATACCTCCAGATGAGAGACTTGATTGCTCCTTCTTCTTGGACTTCTCATAAGCGCCGCCGAGGACAGCACTTGTGCTACTGGACAACACAGCTGCGGGACAGCACTTGATCATGGAAAGCTTCTCATCCAGCTCATGTCCAAACGTTTGGGCATCCTCGTCACCATCATCTGCACCAGAAAATCTTTCAACTCGATCAGATGGTTATTAAAGAAGAGATGCAAGTTAAAAATAAAATCACAAATGTGCAAAGGAAACCAGTTCACTATTGCCCAACGCATACACAGGAGCATGATTCCTATGCAGGGACATACCACATAAATCAATACTTAAGCAGAGAATGATACTACAATAAGGAATATCTAAATTTCACCGGCACGATATTTATATATACACACAACGGTGTTAGCAACACTCAGATCATGCCAAGAGCTAGCAATAGAATCAATCAGTCCATAATCCTAAACATCCACCAAAGAATGACCAAATCCATATTCGATGTCGTCTCACAAGGATATAAGTAGCTAAAAAACCAGACATGGCAAGCAGTGATACGAATGAAATTTCCATGATACAGGCTGACTTCTCAAATGTTGGTATTGTACACACCATGCATCAGTAGAGCTTGCAGACTTCTTCAATACCTCCCCTGAGATTTTCGAGATGAACAGGTCGTATGGTGAATACCACTTGAGATTCCAGCAACTATTATAGTTTGTACTTAGTTGGAAAGATAAAACATATGCCGAACAATACAAATACGAATTAATGAAAATTATTCATGTCAGAATAATCTTCATAGGTATTTGAGTTTCATCTATTATGGTAGTAAACAAGTCTGAGAGCATTTTTTTTGCATCTCGGTCTGAGTCCATCTCTACTCAATGTGTGTAGTCATCTACAATACATGAAAAGGCACCGATAAGAAAAATAAACGTGTGAGAGGGAGATGGCCCACATAATTCTGGGCATCGCAAGAGAATGGCCAATAATAACAGAGCTCAAACTTCTAACCTCAACTATCCAAAAGTAATAATTCTAGGAGTTGATGCTTTTACATGCAATGACGGAAGTTTATCCATACCGGCTACTTATTTTATTTGTCCGAGGAGAGGAAGCGCACATGTATATGAAACCATGCATGTATGTATGATGCCAAAACCATGCAACTGATTTTGGACAAGAAGCTTTGGATGAAACCATGTTATGATGCTAAATTGCAGATGATGATCAACTGACCTCGCTCCGGAACGCCTGCTGCACTGCCCGGATTGACCTTCTCGCATACAAGTCTACCAGTGAGGAGGCCGTGGAACACAATAAGCTGCATTGGCGGTAATTAAAAGGTTTGTGTTAGGCTCAATCAGACCAGAATTTCAACAAAACCTAGGTTATTTACCATTAAAAGGATGTTCATACTCATATGCAACCTCAACAGAACTGTAGTCAAAACAAGATTCCAATATTTCCAAAACGTGGTCTCAATGATTCCAAGACATGAAAAAGTAGCCTCCAATATTTCACAAACAAACATTGCTAGCTCATTGTATTACAACATTGCAAGATAGATCTAGAGAACGACATCAAATCAGGACAAAATACACAACTTTATATGATTAAATTAAAATTCGACAGGGGCCTGTAATATCAACTGAAAACAAATCATGTCGGAACCCAAAAATCATATAGATCTATGCAGATGATACTACACAGTAATTCGAAATATGTAGAATAATATACCAAATCGTTGCCAATACAAAATATTAATCAAACAACGTCACCACTGAGCCCTAAATAAGTAGATAATCGACTCTTCGGCCGGATCACACAAGCAACCGTTGTATGATCGAGGTACACATAGCATGTAGAGGAGAAATAAGAGGAACATGATGACTCACCTAGAGCATGGAGTCCTAGAAGAAAGCGGACGCTGCCATGGCTGCAACACAGTGAACTCGCCTCCATCACATGGCAGCAAGGGAAGTTGAAGTAGTCGAAACCATGGCTACCTCCTGGCCATCTCCATCTTTAATACTCCACTACCGCTACTGCATCAGGGCCACATCCATTTCTCCCCTTCATGTGTGCCATGTCAATCCGCTCCTCTTTGTACTGCTCTAGCGACTACCACTGGTTGAAGAAGCTCGGCTCGTACAGTGCCACGGCAGGGCTTGCGTACTCAGCGCTCCACAATGACAGCACCATGGTGGCGCTTGATCTGTTCTTCTTACTTGGACAGAGGATAAATGCTGAAAAAATATAATGGTTATAAGAAAAAAGAGAATACATAGTTTTGCTTACCACAACAGGATAAGTAAATAAACAATAATAACGATAAACAGTAATGGAACGAATGCGAGAAGAATATGTTCTAATCAGCTAACAGAGAAGTGCACAAACAACTACAACATTTCATGACAAAAGTACACATGAGCCATTCTCATCCAACTTGTAGTTTGCCTTGGCAAAACACAACATTTGCCAACCTCAGTAGGTACTTAACAGACCCAAATACTTCATTTCTGGCCCAAATTAACAAGCTAGGTCTATTTCTTTATAATATATGTCCGACAGCAAGTAAAACAGTTGGATGGTGTGTTCAAAAGATGATTTAATGTTGAATTCATCAATCTATTGGTAATTATTTCTGTGAATCATGTTTAACAACATAGATAGTAATCAATTTCCTCATGTTTTTTCACTTACATTTATCACATCAAGAACAACAGCCAGAATAAAAATCACCATTACCCTACATCAGGGGCGGAGCCAGGCCCAGGGCAACAAGGGCCATGGCCCGGGGCGCCAGAAAATTTTCTTCTTCCTATTCCTAAAAAAACATTTGGCCTGAGGTGCGGATCAGGTCAAGCCCAACTCGGTTTGGCCTTCGAACTCTCGCTCGCTGGTGTGACCCGTCGCCCTCGCTCGCTTCGTCGCTGCGCAAGAGCGCGCCGCCACGTTCCAGGTCGCCTTGCTGCCGGAGCCCGCCCCTGCCTGCATACCTGCGGCCGCGGCGCCGCTTGCCCTCGTCGGCTCCTCTGCGCCCACTACCATCGGCCGGCGACAGATTTCTGCGGCACTGCCTTGTCCTCCTCTGCTCTTAATTCCTATCTTCATTCCAACTGCAGAACTGCAGATTGCTTCCGGCTCGGCTGCTGCTCCTCTCAACTAGGTAATTTCCTGTGGGGTTTCTTGTTTTAGGAACAGATGATGAATGACCCCTGATTGAGTGATATGGTGCTATGTTTTAACAATTGTTTGCAATTGACTTCACATTTAGGAACAGAACATGAAATATATGATTTGCGAAAAATTATTTCTAGATTTTATGCTCCTCTCAACTAGGTAATTTCCTTCGAACTCATTGAGCGTTAACAATGGATTTGAAAATATATGTTCATCTTTGCTATTGTATCAATTTTGAGTTATTGCAAGTGTTTTTTTAGAATTTTTTCGTGCGCTTAGTTTTTGCCCCGGGGCTTGCTCCAATCCTAGCTCCGCCACTGCCCTACATAATGCAGCATCGGCTGATATAAAGTGAATAGAGAGCCTGATAGCATGATCAAAACTTTAACATATACTACAGTAATGTTTTATGAAGCAGCCTGGCAGTCTGAATGAAGCTGATAAACTAAAGACAGATTCATATTTGAACTAAAAGGATGTATATCATCAGACTTCTCAAAGTTTGGAATTTCATTTAGCATAATAGTAGTATATAATGCAAAAGCTTCTTCTGTTATGTTCCTCTTCGGAGGCATGTGACAACAAACCTTCTACATATTCAAATAAATAAATGAGACGCAAAAGCTTTATGCGTTTTCTCGAAAAAAAAACTATAAACTTGCCAAGGCAAGTTCTATTTATCTAGAATTTAGGGGTGAGAATCGAAACTAGTATCTATGAGTATTCTAAAAGCTAAACTTGTATTCAGAACTGACCCTATTCTAGTAATACCAGAACTGCTAGTGCAAAGCAGCACTTGTTTCACAGCAAGGACCACCTAAAATGGCACTGGAAACAAGCTGAATCACACAGCAATCAAAGTTTCTATTCTTGGCTTTTAAAGGGTGGAAGACAGACTAACAAATGGCCTTGTAAACTGTCAAGTGTTTGATATTTGCACTCTGCAGCTTCACACGGATGATTTCCCAGTGGAAAAAAAAATGATAAGGAATACATAACTGAAAGTCAATGCAAGATACTTATATAAACTGAAAGAAGATAAATAATAATGCTACCGAGGCATTTCCACTTTCAGCTACTACGTACTAGCACCGATACAACGGTTACATGACAGTGACAATTATTATCAGACTACCACTAATTTGTTTACTTTGTAGCAGTACTAATGATTTCGTTGAATGACCCTAAGAACTATCAGTAGGTAGATAAGACTGCCGGATTCCTCTATCAAGACCCTAGTTTGCATTAAAAAAATTGGAACCTGTGACTATTTAACCTGTGCCCGAAACATGCGTTCTAGTAAAATAAGCACTATGGTATCCTGAAAATTAACCAATAATTATTATAAAATAAAATGTGGTAAATCACATATAAAAAGCTCCTGTTGAGACTTGAGACCGGGAAGTCTAGAAAACTTTTGCTCCCAGCTAGGGCAGACAAATTATTAACCAAGTAGTTCACAAAACCTCCACTTCCTAATTGAGAATGAATTCTCTACTAGCATAGACCATAGAAAAACATGTGGTTACTAGAAATAAGCCCAATACTAGGAGAGAAGGGAACAATCAGAAGCTCACCTACAACATTAAGACCAAGAAGAGGCCACCGCTGCCACATTCTCTACTAGCATAGACCATAGAAAAACATGTGGTTACTAGAAATAAGCCCAATACTAGGAGAGAAGGGAACAATCAGAAGCTCACCTACAACATTAAGACCAAGAAGAGGCCACCGCTGCCACTGGCAAAGATTTATCCCCGTATGTCTGCAGACCCAACAAACAGTAAAGTCAGATAAAGAAAAAACAATGAAATGGTTAACCAGACATAGCAATACCAATGGCACACAGAGAATCTTGGGTGTAGTGATAATACAAATAAGGGAACAATCAGAAGCTCACCTACAACATTAAGACCAAGAAGAGGCCACCGCTGCCACTGGCAAAGATTTATCCCCGTATATCTGCAGACCCAACAAACAGTAAAGTCAGATAAAAAAAAGACAATGAAATGGTTAACCAGACATAGCAATACCAATGGCACACAGAATCTTGGGTGTAGTGATAATACAAAGAACAATATCAGATATATCGAATTGTTTAGTTACTATCTGAGAATTAAGAAACTGATGAAACAGAGAACAAACATATAAACTTAATAAATGACCGAATACATATCCCATTTCATGGCATGATTGTTGTGTTAATGACAGTAAAGGTAAATAATTACAAAAAACTTAGCAAAAAGTGCATTGCTAATTCCCAAATTAAAATTGCCAGACATGAGGTGAGTGAGGTGAATAACAGCATGCATTTGGACACTGATACTAGCAAAAACAGAGCAAGTACTATTGGATGTAGACAAGTGATCAAAGCCATCCGACAGAGCAACCACCACCAATTTAACTCGTATTAAGTTGTACTATCAAAAAATGATAACCATTCAACAAACTTAAGCCTGAGAGGACTAAGTCGCTAAACACAATTATTAATTATTTCCAAGACAAGATTGCTTGCCAGTGTAGATTCATTCATAACCCAGCAAAACACTAGAAAGTAGAAACAACCATGCATGGAATATGCAGTAGCATTAGAATTCACATTGATGCAATTCGCAGAAGCATTTTTCAAATTACATAAGATCAGCTATTCAATACTGATAGACATGAAAATAATTATAGTAGTACCAATGCACATTTCTGAACAAGAAATTTGCCTACAATATTCATTTCGAAGCCTGCCAGATACGATACATAATAGAAGCATCTTTTCAGTAAATACGACATAAAGGAATTGGATAGAAGCCTGGCAGCAATCGATATATCTTTGCAACTGGGTAACCAAAGAAAAAGAAAATTGGGGTCAAGCTCCTGAATGGCGGTGCCCAGTTGCAAAGGAATATCATCCAAATGGATAGAAATATGGTTGTAATTTAGCAAACGTCAGAGGTGAAAAAGGGAAATCTTCTGAAGCGCTAAGAATACCAGGTTAATTTTTGTGATGGGTTTAAGGAGGCTGAACAATAAACAGATAACATTGTGACGAAACTTGTGAGGATGTAACATACAATACTGACAAAAAAAAACATGTGTGATTGATGTCCAGATGTTACACAAACTACACATGTATCATTTCTTGGACAGAACCAACACGCCATGAATCTAGCTTATTTTGCACATCACGTCAAATCGTAGAACAAACCCGAAAAATTACACCTCTGGTTCTACACTTCAAGCTAATGGAAACCAAACAAATTATTCAGGCCCAAACCAAGGAAAAATCGGATGCTAAACAAGAAAAGGGAATAAGATCTATTTAGCACCAGAATTTTTCTGTTTTACACTTTACATGATCCCAGCAACATGTATATACAAATTCCGACGAACATCTGTGTTCGGATCACAATGGAACAGTATTACGAACAAAGCCCCCCCGTTTGTACCCCGATTTGGTGGCTAACAATGCAAACAAGATAGATAATCTAATTTGCATTTGTCCCAAAGATATCTGATCCATACTCAGTTACTTGCATATGCATGTATAACAAGAACTAATCTGCAGAATTCAGACATCGGTTTTTTCTTCTTCTGGTTCACCTCTTGGCCTAGTATAAGATTATGTTTGGTAGTCCATGTTCTCCTATACATAGTTGGAAATATCAGCCAACACCGAGAGAAGATACACATTCTAGGGGGAAAACAACTATCCAAAAGAGATAGAACCGTGAGTAAAAATGTAAATACATCAACTACTAGTTCAGTTTATTGAAATTACTTGAGCACAACCAATGATATGTAAGAACTAATATACATAGAGGACAGCAATCACTATATACACATGCAGCAATAAGTACTAAGTACACCGGTCAGAGTACTCAACAACAACAACGTAGAAACAAGAAAAAATAAACATGCCATAACCATGAGTGCTAGTGACCTTGTGATAAAAGTGTTAACAAGGTTTACAAGCTTGAGCTTGTTGTCATGCAGCAGCTCCCGGGAGACCTTCTCCAACAAATAACAAGTAGTACATAAGAGAAAATTCCTATCTTGCAGATATAAAATGGAGACTCGCTTCCGATATACAACTGCTAGCTAGGTTGAACCATACTGGTCCTTGAATCAACAACAGGATTACAATTGATAAACTTAGCTTCAACAAAAGCAGTTAAATGCAATTAGTACCTGAAAACTCATCAACTTGAGGTTATGCTGTAGAGAACCAAATTAGAAGAATATTAGGGCCTCAACCAGTTCCATGTTTAATAAATACTCAGGTTTTAATCCGATCGTTCATAAAAGGTCATTTTGATTTGTGTGCTTATATGAACATTGGGTGGATGTACAAGTAGAACGAGCTAATTAAATCAGACCATACCGCATTTAGTCTGAAATGTAGCATATGTTATACACATGCATGGCCATTTACCAAACATATGTAGTTGTACTTAAGCACCACAAACTCAGGTTACAGCTAGGTCTCGACACCCTTGAATGCTGCTATGTTAAACACAGCACGGACAACGGCGGATATGATACATACATGGAGTCAGTCAGGTTTCAGCTCTCCTCATCGATGACATGATAGATGCATGCAAAGATGAGAAGCAAAGTTACCAAATCAATTTCATCGTCTCATGATCTTATTAGGTGGTACAACCGTACAACTAAAGACCAAATTAATCTGACCCAAATTTAGCACAACACAAAGATCACATACAACAACATCATCCTAGCATCAACGACCCAACAAAAGTAGTCAACAAGAAAAATGGGTGGTGGCTACCTTCTTGTACTGTGGTGGTCTTGCTCTCGGTGGAGCATAACCGGAATTGAGGGGGTTGCTGCAACGTGCTGGTGGAGGGCCTGGAAGGCGACTCTTGGTCCGCGTCAGCGACCCGTGTTGTCGGCAGCAAGTCCTTGCAGGCCTCGAGCCCTAGAGCGAGAAGCCGATGGGAGACGGTGGCTTTGCAGCTGGGCGTTCATGGACTGAAGCGCCTAGGTGGACGCCTACTTGCTTCCATTTCCGTGTCACCGTAGGTTAGGGCTGGCAGCAGGCTGAAGATCAAGATTACCACATCGATCCCCATCTGAAGAAACAAAAAACAGAAAATCTTGAATCAGCGAAGCCAGAGGTAGGCAGCGGTGGGGAACAGATAGAGAAAGAAACCAGACCTAGAGTTTATTCTGAATCGGGAGAAGTGCTCGCGCTTGGCCGGGCAGGATCGAAACAACAACGTCGAGGCCGGAAGTGCCTGCTTGTTCAAGAAGCCTCGCCCTTGCCCGTGACAGAGCTCTACAAAAATCACAGAGATTTCAGGCGACTAAACAAAGAACTCCCTTGCAGATTATACTGAAAATAAAAGAGCACACAATGAGCTTTCTGTTTGTACGTGCAAGCCAAACCTAAAATTAAACTTCTAACTCACTTACTTCTCGGCTAAACAAGTAGATAGGGACGGCAAATCCAAATATATCTGTAATCAATCCTAATGAACTACATATTTTGGCTGGGTGACGGGACTGTTTGAAGTGGGGAATACAACATATATTCTCGAAAGAAATTACCTTTCACGGGGCTGGACGACGAGGTCGAGACTGGACTGGATGGCCTACTCGTCTTGTGCGCCCACTCCCGGCTCCCCACTCCGGACGGCGACGTCAGCAGCTCCTCATGACCAACCTGTTTTCAACCATCCTCCCTGTGGCCGTCCTCCTCTACCTTGTCTGAATCAAAGCGCAAGTGGGTGTTCCCGGGCGTGAGCAGAACGGCAATTGAAGACGAAGACGAAGACGCATAGGATTAAGTAGGAGGAAACCAGACTGACCGATGAGAAGTCGATGTGTCCGGTGGCCTGGGACGGCTAGGAGGGGCGGCGCTTGATTCCGCGGACGAGAAGAAGACGGCCGCAGACGGTTAGTCGTCCGACGAGGCCCAGCCGGTGCCGTTCCGGCAGAGCCGCGTCGTCCTCGATGCGTTGCGTTGCTTGAAGAGGAGCAGCTGGGGTTTCGGGGGACCGCGGATGGTGGCGTGGGGAAGCGGCGTTGGGGAGGGCCGGCATAGGGGGATGGGGCGGCGAGGCTGCAGCGGCCGGGCGAGCGCGGGCTATGGAGGAAGAATGGGGATACATGGGAGCTAGGAGGCGGTCGAATGGGGATATCTTCCTCGATTGCTAGACTTCCTCGCCTTAATTAATGGTGATGATGATGGAATCGAAGCGTTGGTTGTGTTGCAGCGAATGTTCAGCCTAAGTGCATGGTTCAGTAAGTACTCACTAGTCACTACGTACTTGTTCATGTAGTACTCCTAACGCATTGCCGGGTAATCCATGCAATGTCCATTATCTCAGGATGCACTGGCACATAGTGCTCCCTTCCTTTTAGTATCGCAAATTTATCTAGGTTTAGACGTATCTACAATTCTACATATATTTTACTGTACACATTTATGTCTACAAAGGTTGCGACCCTTATTTTAGAATGGAGGTCGCAGCATTAGTCTTGTTTTCTATGCCAACAGTAGTTATCGATTTTTTTTTTTTGAACACTAAGCGGCATCTGAAGGAATAGAAGCTGCATTAAAAAGCGGCAGATACACAATTACATGGAGGCCCTCATTTGTTAGTTTTGCAAGACTTCACAATTGGTTCAGTTTGATTACAAGAACTTCGAATTACTGGTTTTTTTGCGTTCACCAACTTTCCCCGGAAGAAAGGGGGCAGTCTAAGGCAGGTCGACCAATCGACTACTTATGACGGTTGTGGCTTCTTTTTTTTTTTTTTTTTGAGAAACACAGTACAAACGTAGGCGCTCACATACACGCGCATACACTCACCCCTATGAACGCACACACGCACACCCTACCCCTATGAGCACCTCCGAAAGACCGAGCCGGCGGATTGGATCTTGAAATTGACGAAGTCACCACATGCGCCTCACTATCGACGTGAACGTCGCCTCCCACTGAAAGAATATTCCGCCTTTATGAGACACACAAATGTCAAACCTGGGATTTGAACTCTGGTGGGCTAGGGGTACAACCACCCAACCTCAGGTTGGTTCTCGACGGTTGTGGCTTATATTGTCTTCAAAAACCTAATATTTGAAGATAAGACCTCTGACTTTATAAAAAAAAGGACCCTAGCACAAGGAAAAACTAAGAAATTGGGTACCTAAGCTCCTTCTCCGCGTTCACCGGTGACCTCAAGGCGCATGCCGCGCCGAGGTCCGACAGGAAGGTGCTCGAGGTTTTCTCTTTGCTAACCCAAAACCAATTTCGCTGGCCATCTCGACGCCTCCGGGGATGAACCACTTGGGGACGAAGCGACGACAAGATCCGACGCTTGGTAGACAAGAAAGGCATCCAGATGGAGGTTGAACTCCCGGAAGAGAGCCACTAGTTGGCCATAGGATGTAGGGGCAAGGCAAAGACGGCAGCATTAGTCCCCTTGTGGTGAGCTTTCCAGAGAGTGCTCTCGAAGATTGTCGCAGTCTCCACGACCGCCTGCTCCGTAGATCTGCAAAGGACAGCAGCAAGTTGGTGCTCATCATCTCCTTGACCACCACCTCGGCGGCCTGAAAAAGAAGTAAACGCCACCTCGATCTTGAGGGCTCCAATCGAGCTTTATTGAGTTTGGGGGGGGGGGGATTTAGATGCGGTGCCGCCGCCCTCCTCTGTCTCCTTCCACTCAAGCACCATGAGCAGCCGCACCACCAACAACCGCCACCAAAAGCAGCTCGAATAGCTCGGCGACGAAATCCCCATTGACATCTCACCAATCTCCACATGTGTAAAACTTAGACCTAAACTAACTCTACTGCTACCTCTCCCCTGCCGTCTCCAACTGACAGAGCCGCCAAAGAGGTGAGGGAGAGAAGCACGGGACTCTACAGAGGGGGCCAGCCTCCTCTCCTACGCTATCTCCGACCGACCGCCTAATCGGAGAAGGAGAGGATCATGGGACGACTGAGGTCGACTAGTCTTATTTTAGACCTGGCTAGTTCTTCATGGATCAGGAACCTTTTTTTTCTCTTGACGCGGTTCAGTACAATAGTACTACATATTACGTACGTGTATATATGTGTCGACTACGGACATATACTACCCACACTGGTAGAAAAACAGGCTTCCGGTGAGCCCCATAAGTCGCGAAGCTGTAGGAACCGCGACTAATGGGACCTTTAGTCGCGGTTCGGGAGGCGAACCGCGACCAAAGGCCTGGGCCCAGGGCGCTCGGTGGCCAGCCGGTGCACGTTGGGGGCTTTAGTCGCGGTTGGCCCGGCCAACCGCGACTAAAGGTGCCCGAAGGCCTTTAGTCGCGGTTGGCACAGTGCCAACCGGGACTAAAGCCCTCCCCTATATATACCCATCCAGCAGCCAACACTTAGCCATTTGGAGCCATTCTCTTCACAAACTTCACAAGTGGGTGTTAGGTTTGCTTTTGGTTCCTCTTATGCACATAAGGTGTTTGATGAAATGCCCCAAGAGCATGAAACAAACATGATATGAAGTGTTGGAGCCACACTTGAGCTTTCTCATTTATTTTTTCCTCCTTGATCGCGGTTAGCAACTTGAACCTTTGATGTGTCGTCGTTGATAAAATATGCATGTGTGTGTAGTTCATTGTTTAATTTATATTGTTTGTAGCTTGTTAGTTTAACAAATGCATGATGGTTAATTATATATTTTATATTATAATAATGCAGATGAATCGACAATGGATGTACGGTAACCGACTCTCCGGCGAGTTCAGTACGGGTTTGAAAGATTTCCTCGTAGTGGCTAATGCGAACAAGCAGGGGGGTTTTGTTATCTGTCCATGTGTTAACTGTAAGAATCAGAAGGGTTACTCTTCCTCAAGAGATGTTCACATGCACCTGCTTTGGCACGGTTTCATGCCAAGCTATAATTGTTGGACCAAGCATGAAGAAAGAGGGGTTATAATGGAAGAAGATGAAGAAGGGGATGATTTCATCGATGAAAGCTATCTTGCTCATTTCGGTGATACTTTCATGGAGGATGCTGAAGGTGAAAGGGAAGGTGAAGGGGAAGGTGAAGAAGAGGCACGTGATGATCCCGTTGATGATCTTGGTCGGACCATTGCTGATGCACGGAGACGCTGCGAAACTGAAAAAGAGAGGGAGAACTTGGATCGCATGTTAGAGGATCACAGGAAGGCGTTGTACCCCGGATGCGATGATGGTCTGAAAAAGCTGGGCTGCACACTGGATTTGCTGAAATGGAAGGCACAGGCAGGTGTAGCTGACTCGGCATTTGAAAACTTGCTGAAAATGTTGAAGAATATGTTTCCAAAGAATAACGAGTTGCCCGCCAAAGACGTACGAAGCAAAGAAGGTTGTCTGCCCTCTAGGTTTAGAGGTTCTGAAGATACATGCATGCATCAACGACTGCATCCTCTACCGCGGTGAATACGAGAATTTGAATGAATGCCCGGTATGCACTGCATTGCGTTATAAGATCAGAGGCGATGACCCTGGTGACGATGTTGAGGGCCAGAAATCCAGGAAGAGGGTTCCCGCTAAGGTGATGTGGTATGCTCCTATAATACCACGGTTGAAACGTCTGTTCTGGAACAAAGAGCATGCCAAGTTATTGCGATGGCACAAAGAGGACCGTAAGTCGGACGGGGAGTTGAGACACCCCGCAGATGGAACGCAATGGAGAAAGATCAACAGAGAGTTCAAAGATTTTGCAGCTGACGCAAGGAACATAAGATTTGGTCTAAGTACGGATGGCATGAATCCTTTTGGCGAGCAGAGCTCCAGCCATAGTACCTGGCCCGTGACTCTATGCATCTACAACCTTCCTCCTTGGTTGTGCATGAAGCGGAAGTTCATTATGATGCTGCTCATCCAAGGTCCTGGAGCAACCCAAGCAACGACATCGATGTGTACCTAAGGCCATTAGTTGATGAACTTTACATCCGTGGGGCAGACCTGGTGTCCGTGTGTGGGATGAGCACAAAGAAGAGGAATTTGACCTACGAGCGTTGCTTTTCGTAACCATCAACGATTGGCCTGCTCTTAGTAACCTTTCGGGACTGTCAAATAAGGGATACAATGCATGCACGCACTGCTTACATGAGACTGAAAGTGTACATTTGCCAAATTGTAAGAAGAACGTGTACCTTGGGCATCGTCGATTTCTTCCGAAAGGTCATCCAAAGAAGAAAGAAAGGCAAGCATTACAACGGCAAGGCAGATCACCGGCCGAAGCCTGCAGGAACACACCGGTGCCGAGGTATTTGATATGGTCAAGGATTTGAAAGTCATCTTTGGAAAGGGTCTGGCGGACAATCGGTTCAAGGGAGCTGACGGGCACGCAGCCATGTGGAAGAAGAAATCTATATTCTGGGAGCTAGAATATTGGAAAGTCCTACAGGTCCGCTCTGCAATCGACGTGATGCACGTTACGAAGAATATTTGCGTGAACATCCTAAGCTTCTTGGGCGTGTATGGGAAGTTAAATGATACAAAGGAAGCACGGCAGACCAAAGAAAGTTTGAAAGACCCCGATGACCGGCATCCGAACGGTTTCAAGGTCGTGCCGGCTACGCTCCGACCAAAGAAGAGAAGGTCATCTTTTTTGAATGCCTGAGCAGGTATGAAGGTCCCGTCAGGATTCTCGTCCAATATAAAGGGAATAATAAACATGGCGGAGAAAAAGTTCCAAAACCTGAAGTCTCACGATCGCCACGTGATTATGACGCAATTGCTTCCGATTGCTTTGAGGGGGCTCTGCCGGAAAAATGTTCGAGTAGCCATTGTGAAGCTATGTGCATTCCTCAATGCAATCTCTCGAAGGTAATCAATCCAGAAGTTCTACCACGGTTACGTAATCGATGTGATCCAATGTCTTGTCAGTTTCGAGTTGGTGTTCCCGCCATCCTTCTTCAATATTATGACGCACCTCCTGGTTCACCTAGTCGATGAGATTTCCATTCTCGGTCCTGTATTTCTACACAATATGTTCCCCTTCGAGAGGTTCATGGGAATATTAAAGAAATATGTTCGTAACCGTGCTAGGAGAGAAGGAAGAACGGCCAAGGGCTATGGAAATGAGGAGGTAATTGAGTTTTGTGTTGACTTTGTTCCTGACCTTAAGCCGATTGGTCTTCCTCAATCGCGGCACGAGGGGAGACTAAGTAGAAAAGGCACGATCGGAAGGAAATCAACGATATGTATGGACGGCCATTCTCTCGATCAAGCACACCACACGCTTCGACCAATTCCAGCTTGGTGGCTCCGTACTTTGAGAAACACAAGAATATTTTACGCTCGGACAACCCCGGGAAGCCCGAATCCTGGATTAGGAAGGCCCACATGGAGACTTTCGGCTTGGTTGAGAAAACATTTAATGAGTGACGATCATGTTGTAGATCAGCTGTACATGTTGGCCAAGACACCATCTTCGACTATAACGACTTTCCAAGGGTACGAGATAAATGGGAATACATTTTACACGATCGCCCAAGATAAAAAGAGCACCAACCAAAACAGTGGTGTCCGCTTTGATGCAGCAACCGAGAATGGGCAAAAGGTCACATATTATGGTTACATAGAGGAGATATGGGAACTTGACTATGGACCCTCCTTTAGGGTCCCTTTGTTCCGGTGCAAATGGTTCAAGCTAACAGGAGGTGGGGTAAAGGTGGACCAGCAATACGGAATGACAATGGTGGATTTCAACAATCTTGGTTACCTTGACGAACCATTCGTCCTAGCGAAAGATGTCGCTCAGGTTTTCTATGTGAAGGACATGAGTAGCAAACCGAGGAAACGGAAAGATAAGAAAACGATCAGTACATCATGCGATGATCCAAAGCGCCACATTGTTCTTTCAGGGAAAAGAAACATCGTGGGAGTGGAGGACAAGACAGACATGTCAGAAGATTATAATATGTTTGCTGAAATTCGGCCCTTCAAAGTGAACACCGACCCAAGCATTAAGTTAAATGATGAGGATGCTCCATGGATACGGCACAATCGTAAGCAAGCAGGGACACAAGGGAAGAAATGATGTGTAATAATTTATTGTACCAAACTTTGTTGAATGGATCATGTGAATTATATTACCCGTGATGTGTTTGGTGTCCATTTTCGAATGATTCAATTGACTCGAGATAGCACTGATGATACTCCTGCATACAGGAAATTTGGAGTGACTAAGTCATACTCCTGCATACATGAAATTTGGAGTGATTTAGTCATACTCCTGCCTAGGCGTGTAATATGCATACTCGTAGTCTTCATAGCCGCCGCCATTGTACTGGTAGTCGTCGCCTTCTAAGTTGCCACCGTCGTCGTCGCTGCTGTCGTCGCTGTCGTCGGGCGGCGCTCGTGGCTCGAACTGAGGGTAGCGCAGGCGGGGGATATCGCCGGCCGTGATGTAGTCCATGACGCTCTGCAGAGTCCGGCCGTACCACCATAGCCGACGGCCGGCCTCGTGGAAGTTTCCAGGAGGCAGACCGTCCTCCTCATACCTGGCGAGCGCCCTCTCACGCCGATTGATGAAGAAGGCGTCCCAAGTATGCTGGTTATCGGGATGCCAGCGGGGATTCATCCGCTGCTCCGGCGTGAGGTCGAGGTAGTAGTGGTTCGTGATGGCCGCCCGGCGCGAAGTACCCTGAGGGACGGGAGGGACCGGCACGCCGCCGGCGGGGACGCGGTAGCCCGGTGGGCAAGGGTAGTTGATACGTCCAAAACGTATCTACTTTCCCGAACACTTTTGCTATTGTTTTGCCTCTAATTTGTGTATTTTGGATGCAACTAACACGGACTAACGCTGTTTTCAGCAGAACTGCTCTGGTGTCTCGTTTTTGTGCAGAAATCCAACTTTCGGGAAAAACCTCGGAATTTATGCAGAAGGCCCTATTTTCCCAGGAAACTAACGGAGCCAGAAGGGCAATTGAAGTGGAGGCCCGAGGGCCCCACACCATAGGGCGGCGCGGCCCAGGGGGGGCCCGCGCGGCCCTGTGGTGTGGCCCCCTCGGCCGGCCTCCGACGCCCTCCTTCGGACTACTTATTCGCCTCGACCTAAAAACACCAGGAGAGAAGTCGAAGTCGCCAGAAACCCTCCAGAACGCCGCCACATCGCGAAACTCCGTCGCGGGAGCCAGAAGTCTCCGTTCTGGCACTCCGCCGGGACGGGGAATTGGAGGAGATCATCGACACCATCACCGCCAACGCCTCTACATCAACCAGCCATGTTTCCCCCATCCATGTGTGAGTAATTCCCCCGCTGTAGGCCGAAGGGGATGGTAGGGATTGGATGAGATTGGTCATGTAATAGCATAAGATTGTTAGGGCATAGTGCCTAGTGTCCGTAATTGGTACTTTGATGATATTGTTGCAACTTGTTATGCTTAATGCTTGTCACTAGGGCCCGAGTGCCATGATCTCAGATCTGAACATGTTATTGTTTCATCATGATATTCATTGTTTATGGTCTTACCTATAAGTTGTATACACATGTCGCTGTCCGGAACCAATGGCCCCGAAGTGACAAGAATTGGGACAACCGGAGGGGATGGTAGCGATGTGAGGATCACATGTGTTCACGGAGTGTTAATGCTTTGCTCCGGTACTTTATTAAAAGGAGTACCTTAATATCCAGTAGTTTCCCTTGAGGCCCGGCTGCCACCGGCTGGTAGGACAAAAGATGTTGTGCAAGTTTCTCATTGCGAGCACGCACGACTATATATGGAACACATGCCTATTGATTGCTTTGTACTTGGACACCGTTTTATTATTATCTGCAAATGCCCTGCTATGATTGTTACATGAGTTTCTCTCATCCATGCAACGCCTGTCATCCGTCCCCGTGCCTACAGTATTTTAATCCTGCTGTTTACTAAAATCACTACTGCTGTCTCTGTTACTCTGCTGTTATTTCACTATGCCATCGCTATAAAACTGTTACTATCGATAAACTCTTGCGAGCAAGTCTGTTTCCAGTGCAGCTGAATTGACAACTCCGCTGTTAAGGCTTCCAAGTGTTCTTTGTCTCCCTTGTGTCGAATCAATAAATTGGGTTTTACTTCCTCGAAGATCATTGCGATCCCCTATACTTGTGGGTCATCAAGACTATTTTCTGGCGCCGTTGCCGGGGAGCATAGCTTTATTTGGAAGTTCACTTGGATTAATATTGTTCGCTGCAAATTCTCCATCATGGGTAAACCTCGCGATACTAAGATCGCCATATTACCATCCACTACAAGAAAAGGTACAATTCTGAATACCTCCGCTGCACTTGATTCACCATCTGTGATTGATAAACTTGTTTCACCGCCACATGCTTCGCATGTGGGTACATCTGCTGAATCTGAACACTCTCATAATATTGATAATGTTTCTGCTGTGCTTGATGATAGTGGTTCATTGGGATCTTTTCTAGATGCTACAATTGCTAGGTCTAGACAAATTGAAAATACTGAAACTCCTAATGCTACTACACCCGTTAGTTCACCCGAACTTGGTGATTTTAGTGATGATCCTGAGGAAGATTATGTGGAGCTTAATGATGATTTTATTGAAAAATGCAATGCTACTACAGATGCAAGAAAAATTAAAAAGTTGCTTGCAGAACATGCTGTTAGATATAAACTGTCTCCTGATCCTAAGTTTGCCACATGTCCTATAAACATTAGGGATAAAGATTATGATTTTTCTCTCGATCTATCTCATATAGCTATTGTTGAGAAAACACCCTTTTGTGGTACTGAAAAAGAAAGTGCTGTTGAACACATGACTGAGTTATCTACTCTTAGTAGCTTGTTTTCTGATGATGTTAAGATGCGTACTTACTTTGTTGCTAAAAT
Source organism: Lolium perenne (assembly GCF_019359855.2). Lineage (NCBI taxonomy): Eukaryota > Viridiplantae > Streptophyta > Magnoliopsida > Poales > Poaceae > Lolium > Lolium perenne. Next base: position 209,036,018 of record NC_067245.2, on the reverse strand, counting down.
ATTTCCATTCTCATTAAAGGATGACGCTAAAACTTGGTATAATAATTTGCCACCAAATTCTATTAAAAGTCCGAAAGAATTGCTTGATGTTTTCTTCCGCAAATACTTTCCTGCTAGTGCTCAACATATTGCTTTGCAGAGAATTTATAATTTTAATCAGGAAGATGAAGAGAAATTGCCTGAGGCTTGGTCGAGATTCTGCTCTCTTATTAGAGCTCGGCCTGAGCATGATCTGGAAAAGCATGATTTACTTGATATATTTTATAGTGGACTAACCATTGAGTCTAGGGCATACCTGGATAGTTGTGCTGGTTGTGTTTTCAGGAAAAGAACTCCGGATGACGCTGAAGAATTATTGGCTAAAATAAGCCTAATCATGATGAATGGACTACGCTGAACCAACTCCAACTCCAATATTGAAGAAGAGGGGTTTAATTGAATTGAATGATGAAGATATGAGGGAAGCCAAGAAGTCTCTCAAGGAGAAAGGTATTAGATCTGAAGATGTGAAGAATCTACCTCCTATTGAAGATATATGTGAGATAATTCCCCCTTCATCCATGATTGAGGTAAATTCCCTTCAACGCTTTACTAGGGAGGATATTCCGTATTCAAAGCCTCCTGCACAATGCATAGATGAGTTTGATAATTATATTGTTAAGCAAGAAAATTTTAATATGAGAGTAGAGAATCATTTAATGGAAAATTCTCGAGCTATTAGTGAATTGCATGGTATTGTGGAGAGAACCTCCAATGATGTTAAGATGCTTGTTAAACATTTTCATATGATTCAAACTCAAATTGATCAACTCACTAAAGTGCAAAATGACTTGTTAGGGAATAATTCTAAAGAGAAACATGCTTATGAAGTAACAACTAGAGGTGGTGTCTCTACCCAGGATCCTCTATATCCTGAAGGGCATCCCAAAAGAATTGAACAAGATTCTCAACGCATTGAACCTAGTGCTCATTCTAGGAAGAAAAAGAAGAAGAAACATAAAAATGTTGTAGAATCCTCTGAACCTGTTAATGATCCTAATAGTATTTCTATTTCTGATGCTGAAACTGAAAGTGGTAATGAACATGATAATGATAATGATAATGTTAAGAATGATACTCTTGATAAAGAAGAGGTTGAAGAAGAACCTGAAAAGCATGCTAAAAATAAAAAGTACACTAAAGAAGACTTTATTGCTGAGAAACATGGTAATGAAAGAGAACCTTGGGTGCAAAAGCAAATGCCTTTTCCTGCTAAGAAACTAAAATCAAAGGAAGAAGAACACTATAATAAATTTTGCGATTGGATGAAACCTTTATTCTTGCAAATCCCTTTGACTGATGCGATTAAATTGCCTCCTTATTCAAAGTATATGAAAGATATTGTTACTAACAAAAGGAAAATCCCCAATGAGGAAATTTCCACTATGCTTGCTAATTACTCTTTCAATGGCAAAATTCCAAAGAAGTTGGGCGACCCAGGTATACCTACTATTCCTTGTTCTATCAAGAATAATTATGTTAAAACTGCTCTATGTGACTTGGGAGCCGGTGTTAGTGTTATGCCTTTTTCTCTTTACAAGAGACTTTACTTAGATAAGTTGATACCTACTGATATATCTTTGCAAATGGCTGATAAATCTACTGCTATTCCTGTTGGTATATGTGAGAATGTTCCTGTTCAAGTTACTACTAACTGCTTGATATTAACTGATTTTGTTGTGTTGGAAATGCCTGAAGATGATAACATGTCTATTATTCTTGGGAGACCTTTTCTTAACACCGTAGGGGCTGTTATTGATTGCAATAAAGGAAAGGTTACTTTCAATGTTGATGATAGGGAGCATACCGTTTATTTTCCCAAGAGGATCGAGAAAGCGTGTGGAGTTAATACTATTTCTAATGTGAGAACTATCAAAGTGGGAACTATTGATTGTCCTATATATGAGCCTAAGGAAGAATATCAAACTCTCGTGATTGGATCCATATCAATACAATTCAAGGTAACATGATTGATTTGAGGTTTATTTCTTCTTATGCTATGTAAAATTTATTTGGTGACAAGACTTGATCAACCTTGTTAACGGATACTTTTTATATGCATAGAAAGGTAAACAACATATCTTTCTTCCTCCACTTGCTCTAGTTGCTGTAGCATTTTTAATTTGCAAAGTTCTTGAGTTATTCGAAGATTTCAAAAAAAAAATTCCTGGCCAGTAATAATAAACTAAATACCCAGAAATGTGCGTTTTTCAAAGTTTTCAAAAATTCACAAAAATTATACCGTTGGTCCTATTTTTCCACGAGGCACCTGGGAGCACCAGAGGATGACCTGTGGGGCACAAGAGGGCGCTGCATCACGTGCCGGCGCGGCCAAGGAGGTGGCCGCGCCACCATGTGGTGTGGGTCCCCCTCTGCCCCACTTTGCCATCTCTTCCTCCCAGACTCTTCTCTCTCCCGAAAAAATCGACACCAAGTTCCTCTCACTCGCGTTTTTGCTCCAGAGCTCCAGATTTTTCGATCTCTTTGCTCAGCCCAGATTTCTGTCTGAAATTTGGCACATTTGCTCTTCGGTATGTGACTCCTCCACCCATCCAAGTAGAATTTCGTTTGGTTGAGTATATCTTGAATATTTTGCTGCTGTAGGTAACATGTTTAGTGAGCTTGCATGCTTGTTCTAAGTGGTAGAAACTAGTTTTGATGCATGATTAGTACTCTAACAAGTTCCTATGGTAGTTTCCCTCAATTATTTGTCACCAAATCAAATTTCTATATTGGTTGTTGAAATTTCAGAAAATGGAGTGGAATAGATATCACTTGAACCAGCAAGAATTGGAAGTCCAACAAGTTATGATGGTCAATCGTGAAGACGGAGTATACCCCTCTTACTACCCGTGCGCGGATTTCATGAGAAGCGCGGGGATATTTGAAGATGTTCAAACTCTAATTTCTCGTGCAGGGCTGAGTGACTTTGTTGAAGGAGAGCCAAGACAATATGTGAAATTAACTATGTCTTTTGTGCAGGACTTCAAGTTCAATTGGTCGCGATCTAACCCCACGGTCCAGTATAAAATTTACAATAAAGCTGTCAACTTGCCATTTAGTGCTTTTTGTGCAGCAATTAGAGTACCGCAATGGGGATCATGTGAGAAGATAAAGGGATCGCCGCAAGAACTCTCGGATCTCTATAAGATGATTTGCGATGGAAGGAGTTTCTCAGGTGAAAGTGGTAAAATCACTAGTATTCAGCTCCCGGCTATCCGCTACTTTGCCTATTTTATTACCAAGTGCGTTCTCGCTAAAAGGATTGGTGGTAAACTTTCTATCCCGGATTTGGCTTTTCTAGCTGCAGCACCGCAAAATAGTAGGTCTTATAATTTGGGGGCATTAATAGCTTATAGACTTGCTACTAACCGCGAGAAAGGTGGAATTTGTGGAGGTCTCATCGCCTCTCGTTTACTAGCTTTTCATAATGTAGAACCTCATCATTTTGATATTCCGTTCCCCATAGAAAAACTTGACATAGCCTCTATGATTAAACATGAATTTGTTTCAGATTCCTCCAACTTGGGTAACCTGTATTATAAGATGATATTTTATAAGAAAGTTTGGAGAATAACTAAGAAAACTGAGAAACTAGTAAGATTGCCTGCGCCTGTTTTGTCTAACCTTGATTCCAGGGGAGATTGGTCGGTCACAGAGGGTGCACTAGATGCACACATAGAGAGAGGAGGTCAACATGCAAGAGACGACACGGAGGTCGAGGAGCACCTCGACTCATCATCCGATGCAGCAAGTTCCTCGCATCAACACGGTGGATATGCGGAGCCTCCACGCTTTTCTTCTGCGCAGGAGCTTTACTATGACTACTCCATGGACTACCCACCGGCGAGGAACAACGACCCTCGTTGGGGTTAAACTCCACTTAGGCCAAAAGCCTAAGCTTGGGGGGAGGTATACCGGCATCACTCATTCTTTGCATATTATGGTTGCTGGATACTTGTACATACTTGTTTTGTTCGTTTGAGTGGTTTTCTAATGAGAGGAGGATGATATTTGGGGAAATGCTGCCTGAAAACAGATTCTGGAACGTTACTGTAAAAATCGTCAAAAATAGCCAGAGCGTCATTTTAAGCTGCAAATTTTTGTGCAGGTTCCCCAGGTTGTTATCTAACTTTCATTAGTTGAACACTTTTCGATCTGAGCAACGTAAGATTTTTGTAAAAATCGATTTCTGTACTGCTGTCAGGTTTTGGCAGATTTCTGCCATCTCGCTTTTCTGTGTTTCTTTTAGTTTGCTATTTCTTGTTTTGCTTTGTTTTCCTTCCCAAAACACAAAAAGACCAAAAATATTTCTGTTGTTTCTCTTCACCATTTGTTTGCTTTGGTTTCTTGCATTTGTTTCACTTTATTTGCTATTGCTAGTTTGCTATAAGAAAACCCAAAAAGATTTTGCTTTGTTTGTTTGTTTCCTCTTGTTCTTATTTGCAATTTGAAAACACCAAAAATATTTGATGTTCTTCTCTGGTTTGTAAAGTTCTTTATGAGTTCAATGGTCTTCGGTGGCTGGAGCGTGATTTTCATTTCATATTATCCAAGCTGCACAAGTGAAAAGGCAATAATGACGATCTACGACAACCTGATTGTGGTGAGAGGCTGGTATGAACTCTATTTGTTTTCATTTTTGTACATATACTCATCCATGTGAGCATGCTTAGTTGGTTCATGTGAGGTATATGTTATTTGAGAAAGTCTAGTAGTTTATGATCTCTCATGTTTAGCTCCAATCTATTAATATGAGTAGCATGTCATGTATGTTTGTTTGCATTGTTTTATTCATAAGTAAGTATGGCATTGTGGTATCCTCCTCTGAATAATTCATTTATATCGACTTGGCACATGCTCACGCATGCATATGACTGAACAAAAGTCAATTAAGCCTCGATGATCTATATTGCTTCAGAGTTCTTGTATCACTTTTATGCCTCCGTTAATTTATTTTGCCGCAAGCATGATTATGACGATTCATCGCTCTCTTGATTTGTCGCTCCCTAGTCTTTTGCTAGCCTTCACTTGTACTGAGCGGGAACGCTGCTCGTGCTTCCAAACACATGAAAACCAAGTTATTCCAGAGTGTCCACCATAAATACCTATGCATGGCATTTCAAACCATTCCAAGTAAATTCTCGTGCGCTACCTTTAAAACCTTCAAAATGCTTCTCAATTTGTGTTTATGTTTCATAGCTCATGAGGAAGTATGTGGTGTTTAGCTTTCAACCTTGTCATTTACTTTTGACGGACTCTCATATGGACTAGTGGCACATCCGCTTATCCAATAATTTTGCAAAAAGAGCTGGCAATGGGATTCCCAGTCCCAAATTAATTAACTTAAATAGACACTCCTCCATGATTTGTGATTGTTGGACGGCACCCGAAGGATTCGGTTAGCCATGGCTTGTGTAAGCAAAGGTTGGGGGGAGTGTCATCATCATAATAAAACTAAAATAAAAGGGCACTCCTTCATGGTATGAGATTGTTGGCAGGCACCCGAGGATTCGGTTAGCCATGGTTTGTGCAAGAAAGGTTGGAAGGAGTGCCAAATAAATATGCAATAATTCATGGGAGCCGCTCTTGAAAGTCCGGTTGGCGAGGTAGTTAGTGTACCCATTACCATTCGTTGACAACAACAAACACCTCTCAAAATAATTTTACTCCTGTCTTTATAAAAATGAAAAGCTCTAGCGCATGTTAATCCCTGCTTCCCTCTGCGAAGGGTCAATCTTTTACTTTTATGTTGTGTCTCCATTATTTCTTTGAGCACTATCTTGAGAGCACAACTGTCATTCTTAGTACAATATGCTTGTCTCAAAATATGATTGATTGTGGTATAACTTTGATGCATTTATCTTTTGACAATCACTACTTCTAGTCTTTCTATGAACTCCAGAGGTGCCCGGGCATTTATGTTTTGCCAATCAAATACAGGCAAGCGAGATACCACTTTATCATACTCTCTTATGAACATTGCAATCCTGCTTATATACATGATTCATGATGCTTATTATTAATTGTTGGTACCTCTCCATGTTTGGCATAGCTGTTAGATGATCTTATTTGCATGTATCTCATTATGAACTGCTCGAGTATTAGCCATTGCATGAGAATATATACATCATATGAGCAAATGTGTTCGTGAAAGTTCTTTTATCGCTCAGTTGTTAACTGAATTGCTTGAGGACAAGCAATAAGCTAAGCTTGGGGGGAGTTGATACGTCCAAAACGTATCTACTTTCCCGAACACTTTTGCTATTATTTTGCCTCTAATTTGTGTATTTTGGATGCAACTAACACGGACTAACGCTGTTTTCAGCAGAATCGCTCACAGTGTCTCGTTTTTGTGCAGAAATCCAACTTTCGGGAAAAACCTCGGAATTTATGCAGAAGGCCCTATTTTCCCAGGAAACTAACGGAGCCAGAAGGGCAATTGAAGTGGAGGCCCGAGGGCCCCACACCATAGGGCGGCGCGGCCCAGGGGGGCCCGCGCGGCCCTGTGGTGTGGCCCCCTCGGCCGGCCTCCGACGCCCTCCTTCGGACTACTTATTCGCCTCGACCTAAAAACACCAGGAGAGAAGTCGAAGTCGCCAGAAACCCTCCAGAACGCCGCCACATCGCGAAACTCCGTCGCGGGAGCCGAAGTCTCCGTTTCGGCACTCCGCCGGACGGGGAATTGGAGGAGATCATCGACACCATCACCGCCAACGCCTCTACATCAACCAGCCATGTTTCCCCCATCCATGTGTGAGTAATTCCCCGCTGTAGGCCGAAGGGGATGGTAGGGATTGGATGAGATTGGTCATGTAATAGCATAAGATTGTTAGGGCATAGTGCCTAGTGTCCGTAATTGGTACTTTGATGATATTGTTGCAACTTGTTATGCTTAATGCTTGTCACTAGGGCCCGAGTGCCATGATCTCAGATCTGAACATGTTATTGTTTCATCATGATATTCATTGTTTATGGTCTTACCTATAAGTTGTATACACATGTCGCTGTCCGGAACCAATGGCCCCGAAGTGACAAGAATTGGGACAACCGGAGGGGATGGTAGCGATGTGAGGATCACATGTGTTCACGGAGTGTTAATGCTTTGCTCCGGTACTTTATTAAAAGGAGTACCTTAATATCCAGTAGTTTCCCTTGAGGCCCGGCTGCCACCGGCTGGTAGGACAAAAGATGTTGTGCAAGTTTCTCATTGCGAGCACGCACGACTATATATGGAACACATGCCTATTGATTGCTTTGTACTTGGACACCGTTTTATTATTATCTCGCAAATGCCCTGCTATGATTGTTACATGAGTTTCTCTCATCCATGCAACGCCTGTCATCCGTCCCCGTGCCTACAGTATTTTAATCCTCGCTGTTTACTAAAATCACTACTGCTTGTCTCGTTACTCATTGCTTTGTTATTTCACTACTCATCGCTTATAAAACTGTTACTATCGATAAACTCTTGCGAGCAAGTCTGTTTCAGTGCGGCTGAATTGACAACTCCGCTGTTAAGGCTTCCAAGTGTTCTTTGTCTCCCTTGTGTCGAATCAATAAATTGGGTTTTACTTCCCTCGAAGACTCGTTGCGATCCCCTATACTTGTGGGTCATCAAGACTATTTTCTGGCGCCGTTGCCGGGGAGCATAGCTTTATTTGGAAGTTCACTTGGATTAATATTGTTCGCTGCAAATTCTCCATCATGGGTAAACCTCGCGATACTAAGATCGCCATATTACCATCCACTACAAGAAAAGGTACAATTCTGAATACCTCCGCTGCACTTGATTCACCATCTGTGATTGATAAACTTGTTTCACCGCCACATGCTTCGCATGTGGGTACATCTGCTGAATCTGAACACTCTCATAATATTGATAATGTTTCGCTTTGTGCTTGATGATAGTGGTTCATTGGGATCTTTTCTAGATGCTACAATTGCTAGGTCTAGACAAATTGAAAATACTCAAACTCCTAAAGCTACTACACCTGTACGTTCACCAGAACTTGGTTAATTTAGTGATGATACTGAGGAAGATTATGTGGAGCTTAATGATGATTTTATTGAAAAATGCAATGCTACTACAGATGCAAGAAAAATTAACAAGTTGCTTGCGTAACATGCCGTTAGATATAAACTGTCTCCTGATCCTAAGTTTGCCACATGTCCTATAAACATTAGGGATAAAGATTATGATTTTTCTCTCGATCTATCTCATATAGCTATTGTTGAGAAAACACCCTTTTGTGGTACTGAAAAAGAAAGTGCTGTTGAACACATGACTGAGTTATCTACTCTTAGTAGCTTGTTTTCTCGATGATGTTAAGATGCGTACTTACTTTGTTGCTAAAATATTTCCATTCTCATTAAAGGATGACGCTAAAACTTGGTATAATAATTTGCCACCAAATTCTATTAAAAGTCCGAAAGAATTGCTTGATGTTTTCTTCCGCAAATACTTTCCTGCTAGTGCTCAACATATTGCTTTGCAGAGAATTTATAATTTTAATCAGGAAGATGAAGAGAAATTGCACGAGGCTTGGTCGAGATTCTGCTTCTCTTATTAGAGCTCGGCCCGAGCATGATCTGGAAAAGCATGATTTACTTGATATATTTTATAGTGGACTAACCATTGAGTCTAGGGCATACCTGGATAGTTGTGCTGGTTGTGTTTTCAGAAAAGAACTCCGGATGACGCTGAAGAATTATTGGCTAAAATAAGCCGGAATCATGATGAATGGACTACGCCTGAACCAACTCCAACTCCAATATTGAAGAAGAGGGGTTTAATTGAATTGAATGATGAAGATATGAGGGAAGCCAAGAAGTCTCTCAAGGAGAAAGGTATTAGATCTGAAGATGTGAAGAATCTACCTCCTATTGAAGATATATGTGAGATAATTCCCCCTTCATCCATGATTGAGGTAAATTCCCTTCAACGCTTTACTAGGGAGGATATTCCGTATTCAAAGCCTCCTGCACAATGCATAGATGAGTTTGATAATTATATTGTTAAGCAAGAAAATTTTAATATGAGAGTAGAGAATCATTTAATGGAAAATTCTCGAGCTATTAGTGAATTGCATGGTATTGTGGAGAGAACCTCCAATGATGTTAAGATGCTTGTTAAACATTTTCATATGATTCAAACTCAAATTGATCAACTCACTAAAGTGCAAAATGACTTGTTAGGGAATAATTCTAAAGAGAAACATGCTTATGAAGTAACAACTAGAGGTGGTGTCTCTACCCAGGATCCTCTATATCCTGAAGGGCATCCCAAAAGAATTGAACAAGATTCTCAACGCATTGAACCTAGTGCTCATTCTAGGAAGAAAAAGAAGAAGAAACATAAAAATGTTGTAGAATCCTCCGAACCTCGTTAATGATCCTAATAGTATTTCTATTTCTGATGCTGAAACTGAAAGTGGTAATGAACATGATAATGATAATGATAATGTTAAGAATGATACTCCGATAAAGAAGAGGTTGAAGAAGAACCTGAAAAGCATGCTAAAAATAAAAAGTACACTAAAGAAGACTTTATTGCTGAGAAACATGGTAATGAAAGAGAACCTTGGGTGCAAAAGCAAATGCCTTTTCCTGCTAAGAAACTAAAATCAAAGGAAGAAGAACACTATAATAAATTTTGCGATTGGATGAAACCTTTATTCTTGCAAATCCCTTTGATCGATGCGATTAAATTGCCTCCTTATTCAAAGTATATGAAAGATATTGTTACTAACAAAAGGAAAATCCCCAATGAGGAAATTTCCACTATGCTTGCTAATTACTCTTTCAATGGCAAAATTCCAAAGAAGTTGGGCGACCCGGTATACCTACTATTCCTTGTTCTATCAAGAATAATTATGTTAAAACTGCTCTATGTGACTTGGGAGCCGGTGTTAGTGTTATGCCTTTTTCTCTTTACAAGAGACTTTACTTAGATAAGTTGATACCTACTGATATATCTTTGCAAATGGCTGATAAATCTACTGCTATTCCTGTTGGTATATGTGAGAATGTTCTGTTCAAGTTACTACTAACTCGCTTGATATTAACTGATTTTGTTGTGTTGGAAATGCCTGAAGATGATAACATGTCTATTATTCTTGGGAGACCTTTTCTTAACACCGTAGGGGCTGTTATTGATTGCAATAAAGGAAAGGTTACTTTCAATGTTGATGATAGGGAGCATACCGTTTATTTTCCCAAGAGGATCGAGAAAGCGTGTGGAGTTAATACTATTTCTAATGTGAGAACTATCAAAGTGGGAACTATTGATTGTCCTATATATGAGCCTAAGGAAGAATATCAAACTCTCGTGATTGGATCCATATCAATACAATTCAAGGTAACATGATTGATTTGAGGTTTATTTCTTCTTATGCTATGTAAAATTTATTTGGTGACAAGACTTGATCAACCTTGTTAACGGATACTTTTTATATGCATAGAAAGGTAAACAACATATCTTTCTTCCTCCACTTGCTCTAGTTGCTGTAGCATTTTTAATTTGCAAAGTTCTTGAGTTATTCGAAGATTTCAAAAAAATTCCTGGCCGGTAATAATAAACTAAATACCCGAAATGTGCGTTTTTCAAAGTTTTCAAAAATTCACAAAAATTATACCGTTGGTCCTATTTTTCCACGAGGCACCCGGGAGCACCGAGAGGATGACTGTGGGGCACAAGAGGGCGCCAGACCACAGGCCGGCGCGGCCAAGGAGGTGGCCGCGCCACCATGTGGTGTGGGTCCCCCTCTGCCCCACTTTGCCATCTCTTCCTCCCAGACTCTTCTCTCTCCCGAAAAAATCGACACCAAGTTCCTCTCACTCGCGTTTTTGCTCCAGAGCTCCAGATTTTTCGATCTCTTTGCTCAGCCCAGATTTCTGTCTGAAATTTGGCACATTTGCTCTTCGGTATGTGACTCCTCCACCCATCCAAGTAGAATTTCGTTTGGTTGAGTATATCTTGAATATTTTGCTGCTGTAGGTAACATGTTTAGTGAGCTTGCATGCTTGTTCTAAGTGGTAGAAACTAGTTTTGATGCATGATTAGTACTCTAACAAGTTCCTATGGTAGTTTCCCTCAATTATTTGTCACCAAATCAAATTTCTATATTGGTTGTTGAAATTTCAGAAAATGGAGTGGAATAGATATCACTTGAACCAGCAAGAATTGGAAGTCCAACAAGTTATGATGGTCAATCGTGAAGACGGAGTATACCCCTCTTACTACCCGTGCGCGGATTTCATGAGAAGCGCGGGGATATTTGAAGATGTTCAAACTCTAATTTCTCGTGCAGGGCTGAGTGACTTTGTTGAAGGAGAGCCAAGACAATATGTGAAATTAACTATGTCTTTTGTGCAGGACTTCAAGTTCAATTGGTCGCGATCTAACCCCACGGTCCAGTATAAAATTTACAATAAAGCTGTCAACTTGCCATTTAGTGCTTTTTGTGCAGCAATTAGAGTACCGCAATGGGGATCATGTGAGAAGATAAAGGGATCGCCGCAAGAACTCTCGGATCTCTATAAGATGATTTGCGATGGAAGGAGTTTCTCAGGTGAAAGTGGTAAAATCACTAGTATTCAGCTCCCGGCTATCCGCTACTTTGCCTATTTTATTACCAAGTGCGTTCTCGCTAAAAGGATTGGTGGTAAACTTTCTATCCCGGATTTGGCTTTTCTAGCTGCAGCACTGCAAAATAGTAGGTCTTATAATTTGGGGGCATTAATAGCTTATAGACTTGCTACTAACCGCGAGAAAGGTGGAATTTGTGGAGGTCTCATCGCCTCTCGTTTACTAGCTTTTCATAATGTAGAACCTCATCATTTTGATATTCCGTTCCCCATAGAAAAACTTGACATAGCCTCTATGATTAAACATGAATTTGTTTCAGATTCCTCCAACTTGGGTAACCTGTATTATAAGATGATATTTTATAAGAAAGTTTGGAGAATAACTAAGAAAACTGAGAAACTAGTAAGATTGCCTGCGCCTGTTTTGTCTAACCTTGATTCCAGGGGAGATTGGTCGGTCACAGAGGGTGCACTAGATGCACACATAGAGAGAGGAGGTCAACATGCAAGAGACGACACGGAGGTCGAGGAGCACCTCGACTCATCATCCGATGCAGCAAGTTCCTCGCATCAACACGGTGGATATGCGGAGCCTCCACGCTTTGATATATTATTTGTATTTTTAACATTTTGAATTGAATTAGTTTTACTTTTCTGAATTTTTTGATATACTATTTGTATTTTTAACATTTTGAATTGAATAAGTTTTATTTTTCTGAATTTTTTTGATATATTATTTGTATTTTTAACATTTTGAATTGAATTAGTTTTATTTTTCTGAATTTTTTGATATATTATTTGTATTTTAAGATTTTGAATTGAATTAGTTTTATTTTTCTGATTTTTTTGATATATTATTTGTATTTTTAACATTTTGAATTGAATAAGTTTTACTTTTCTGAATTTTTTTGATATATTATTTGTATTTTTAAAATTTTGAATTGAATTAGTTTTATTTTTCTGATTTTTTGGATATATTATTTGTATTTTTAACATTTTGAATTGAATTAGTTTTACTTTTCTTAATTTTTTGATATACTATTTGTATTTTTAAGATTTTGAATTGAATTAGTTTTATTTTTCTGAATTTTTTGATATATTATTTGTATTTTAAGATTTTGAAATGAATTAGTTTTAGTTTTCTGAATTTGTTGATATATTATATGTACTTTTCACATTTTAAAAAAGAAAAGAAATGCGAAAAATACCTTTAGTCGCGGTTGGCTCGCCAACCGCGACTAAAGGGTATTTTCCGCGGGAAACTTAAACCCGGCGAAAAATACCCTTTAGTCGCGGTTAGGGAGGCCAACCGCGACTAAAGGGGTACCTTTAGTCGCGGTTGGCGTCCCCAACCGCGACTAAAGGTCGCTGAGTATAAATTTGAGCGCCGAACCGACGCTGCCCATTCTCTTCTTCTCCGCGCGCGAAGGAACTGCAGAGGAGGACGCCGTCACGCTGCTCCATCGCCGACCGCCGCCCTCGCCGCCCTCGCCGACGACTGTGCCGCCGCGCCGCCCTCGCCGTCGCGCCCTCGCCGATGCCGCCACGCGCGCTCGAACCACCGTACGCTCCCCGCCCGCCCGTACCGCGTCGTCGTCCTTCCCGCGCCGGCGCCGGCGCCGCCGTGCGCGCGCCACACAGACAGGGGGAGAGGCCGCCCTCGCCGCCCCTGGCCCCCCCGTGCCGCCAGTTACTGGCCCGCCTCGAGGCCGGCCGGCCACCAGATCGAGAGACGTGCGCGCCGGCCGCCGGAGAGAGAGAGAGAGAGAGAGAGAGAGAGAGAGAGAGAGAGAGAGAGAGAGAGCGAGGGAGGAGAAGGAGAGAAAGAGAGGGCCGGCCGGTTTTTTTCTTTTTTTTTGTGTTTTTTTGTTGTTTGTAATTTTAAATAGTTAATTAGTTTAACAAAAACGGTAAAATAACTTAAAACTTGTATAACTTAATATTTGTATAACTAATTAAGTTGTTTTTGTAACTAATTAAAGTTTAAATTTGTAACTAATTAATTAAAGTGGTAAATCTATATCTATATATATATCTATATCTATACTTTAAATTGTAAATTTGTAACTAAGTTTTTTAATTAAAATGGTAACTTAATTAAATTGTAACTTAATTAAAGTGTATAATTAAAGTGTAACAAAAAACTTAGTTACAAACAAAAAAACTAAAAAAACCGCGCCGGTCTCTCTCACCGTCCGTGCTCCTCGCCGCCCTCCTCCTCTCCCCTTCCCGCGCGCCGCCGGCCGGCCCTCTCTCTCATCACAAGACGCGCACGCGCCGGCCTCGCTCTCTCTCACCGCATGCGCACGCGCCGTCGATCTCTGCCGCGCCGCCTCGTCGATCTCTGCCGCGCCGCCTCACTAAAATTTGTAACTTAAAATTTGTATAACTTAAAATTTGTAACTTAAAATTTGTAACTTAAAATTTGTTCCTGCGGTATCTCTAAGTTTATTTGACTACAAAATTTATTTGAGTTTGTCAAAATGCCTAGATTCTTTTAATACTTTCGCCACCGCCACCCCTTTCGCCACCGCCACCCTTTCTCCACCGCCCCCCTTTCGCCACCGCCACCGCCCCCCTTCTTCACTTAATTAATTTGTTTTGACTACATGTTTTCAGGACTGACATATGGCGGACGATAGAGCTGACCCGATTCTGGACAACTATGATCCGGACGCTGAAGACCATATTTTCGGCATCATAAAAGGCGATATTCTATATGTGCCGACCGGACAAGAAGAAGATGATATCTCTTCTTATCTGAACCTTGAGGGTGAAGATGAAGGGCGCCGTCAGCAAGATGATGCTGAAGAAACGTCGATAAACGACGATCTTCAATTGGAAGTAGCAACCACCTCCGGCGCCGAGGTATATATATACATTGAGCCTCTGGTGATACAAACTTTCTGATTTGAATTAATATGTGTGTACTCACGCGCGAGACTCTAGTTCTTATATTAGCCCTCTGCCGTATAGTCGATAAAATCGAGTTCGTCGTCAAAGCGTGGAGCAACCAAGAAGATGTAACCAAACGAAACATGCACCATCGAGGTTGTCGATGAAGAAACCGCAGCCGCCGGAGCCCAAAGAAGAACGCCACCAAGTTTATCAGCCAATGCGGAGCCGTTGTTAGAGACAACGTCTCGATCACCGTCCAGGAGTGGAATGAGCCAAAGAAGGCACGTCTTGGTTTCACTTTTGTCGATAAGAGAACAAAAAAAGATTGCTTCAACAAGCTTATGGAACATTTCGTTCTACCTCCGGAATACCGCAAATACGATGAGAAGGGTAACAAGATTCAGGAAAACAAGGAGAGGTGCAAGCTAGTCAAACAGTTCGCTCTTTCTAAGATGTCCAACGCATTCCGGAAATACAAGCAAAATCTAGCCCATGACTTTGTCAAGCAGGGCAAGACTCCGGATTTCAAAGGACAATATGAGAAACTGCAACATGATTGGCCAGAATTTGTGAAGCAAAAGAAATCGGAGCAGTTCCTTGAAATATCGAAAAAAATAAGGAGAATGCGGCCAAGAAGGAGTACAATCATATTATGGGGCCAGGAGGGTATCGCTTTTGGCAGCCTAAGTGGGAGAAGATGGAGAACGAGCTGAGGGCGCGAGGAATCCGTCCAGGTACGGAGGGATGGGACCCAAGGGCCAAAAGCTGGTGGTACGGGCATGGGGGATCGCTGAACCCGGAGACAGGGGAGTGTGTTTATCAGGGCAAAATAATTAAACCCACCCAAAAGCTTATTGAGGCAATGAGGGATGCTCAAGAGGGGAGGATCAAGTTCAACAGAGAGAACGACGCCCTGACAAAAGCCCTCGGGAATCCTGAACACGGAGGACGTGTACGAGGCATGGGGCCCATTCCGTGGAAAGTAGGGTTCCCCCAACGATGACCCGTACGGTTCTGAGAAGCCGTAAGAGAAAGATGGATCGGGATGCAGGATGTTGTGGCGAAGTTGGTAACGGAAATGGATGTGATGAAGAAAACCGTGAGTGTACTAGTAGCCGAAAGAGATGCAGCTCGGGCGCAGCATGAAGATCATCCAATGGATCTCGGAAGCCAGCAGCGGAGAAGAAGCAGCGTCGCTTCCACGGAGGCCTCACCGGATGGTGCACCGACGATCGAAATTACTGCACCGGAGCCTATGGTGGTCGAAATTACTGCACCGGAGCCTCCTCGCTACCCCGTGGACGATATAAAGGAGATGAAAGCATGTCATCTGTATTATCCTATCGGGAACATGTCCATGAAGGTAGCCATCGGCAGTGCTTTACCACCTGGAGCACTCCACCACAACAACCCCATTCAAGATGGCTATGCTCGTGCCACGGTGGAGGAGATAGTCCAAGGGTTTGAGGACCTGGACATTGACATTGCTACACCTGAAGGGGTGAAAAGACTTGGAGATGTCAAGCGCCAGTTCATTCTATGGCAGAAGAAATTTATCAAGTTTCCAGGCGAGGCGCCAACAAGTCCACCCCCCTACGGTGGTGGTGGTGGCGGTGGCGGTGGCGGTGGCGGTGGCGGTGACGGTGGCGGTGGCGGTGGTGGTGGTGGTGCTTCACCTACACATCCTTCACGTCAGCCGACGCCGCCCCCCAATTCACCTCCGGCGGGTAAGCAGACGCCGCCCCCCAGTCCTCGTCCGGCGGGTGATCAGACACCGCCCCCCAATCCACCTCCGGCGAAGAAGCAGAAGCAGTCCTGGGGTATTTACCCGGACCCTTATGTACCTAGAACCACAAAGATACCAGAGCCATCACTGAAGCCTCTCCCCACAAGGCCTTGGGAACGTAGTGCCGAGGAAGTCGACGCACACGCGGCTGCTGAATATGAGAAATGGAAGGCGGACTGCAAGAAGAAAAGAGAGCCCGAGCCCAAGCAAGTATTTTCTGACAAGGAAAAGAGCTGGGCTAAGTCATTTTTGAACACACCGTCCCAAGCCGCGAAGAATCTGCCTGACGACTATTTACGTGAACTTCGTAGGCAAGCACTCGCGTTCAAGAGGAACCAAGAGTTGGCGGAGAAGAAAGCCTTGGAGGAGGCCGAGAAAAAATTAGAAAGGGGGAAAGAAGTTGCCCAGCTCGGGGAACAAAGTAAACAATCGATCGCCCCGCTCATAGTGCAAGCCGCCGGTCCGGATGCCCCCGATATCATAGCAGCTGCGGCAGCACATGGATTGACTGTAACGAGTGCCAGAGAACAAGCGGCCGACATAGGTATCACTCTTCATGCACTGTTAGGCCTTGATGAGGCGCCAATGAAGGACGTAGTATTTACATATGTGAAGAATGGCCCTCTCGTCGAGCCTGCGCAGGAAGAGGATCTACCTCGACAAATGAAAGGTCTGCTAAATTGGTACAAGGGTTACATAAAACTTAAAAACGCCAAAGACTATATTTATGCCGAAGTTAGATATGAGCATCACTTCAAACATTACTATGTACAAATTCATCTGAGTGAATTGTTCCAGCTGTTCAATCTGCGCGACCTCGACAAATCTATCATCAGTTGCTACGTTCTGTAAGTGATTTATTAATTTCTACCCCATCTCGTTTATTGCCTGCACTATATATATTTTTTTATATATATATATATATATATATATATATATATATATATATATTGTCCTAACTATCTTGTTGTGTACGCTATTATGCAGAATGAAGAAGCGGGAAATGCGAATAAGGAACATCCATGATGTTGGGTTCATTGACCCACAAATCGTTAATTCATATGTGTTAGAACACCACCCCGCCGACGTGGAGGATGACCTGTGGCGGTTTATTAGAAAACAGAAACTCAAAAGTGATATTCTATTTCCTTACCATTTTGGGTGAGTGTTTCTGTCTTGAGCACATTCTCTTTTGTTTACTCCATGCATGGTATGTGGCTAATCGATAAGTTATGCATGACTGTGCATGTATCGTGTCCGCAGGTTCCACTGGATTCTTATGGTAATTCAATTTCACACCTCCTCAGTTCTCGTCCACGACTCTCTGAATATGGATCCGGCGCTCTGGGCCGACATGAGAAAAATGATGCAAAAGTAATTATTTTCATTCATTTGCGCTCTATATCGATCGGCCTATTTCGTTCATCATTTCCTAATATCAAGTAACTAATTAATAACTCTCTTGTTCATTTAATTTTCTTTGCCTCGTAGGGTTTGGAGACGGTTCGTAGATACCAAGGTCGGTGAATTCAAAAAAGAGCTACATTTTAAAATGGCAGTGCGGACGACTGGGGATATTCAGCCACCGGGGACCAATCTATGTGGATACTATGTTTATGAGAGGATCCGGAGATACTGCAATGAGCGGGACCAGAAGTGTGAGAACAACATCATGAGGAATAACCTCCGGAAGACGCTTAGTCCAGAAGCTCGCTTCCGACCACTTCAAGAGGAACTAGCTGGATGGTTGGCGAGGGAAGTCATCGATCCTAGAGGAGAACACCATTACGATGACGTAGATCTTTATATGCACTAAATTATGGATGGAAACTTGTTCAAAATTGTATATGGTCATCCGATATTGAATATATATTGTATATGGTCATCCGATATTGAATATATATTGTATATTCCTCTTGAATTCTTTTTGGTTCTAATTTCAAATTTGTTTGAAATTGTACATTCATATGCATGTATGTAGTACCGTAGAATATGTGAAACTCCTTCAAAATTAAAACCCAAAAGAAATAAAACAATACAAATTAAAAAGAAACCAGATTTAGGGGGAGGGGGGGCTAAACCCTAAACCCTGCGGAGGCCTTTAGTCGCGGTTGGCCAGAAGAACCGCGACTAAAGGTCCTCCGCCCTGGCGCTCGCCTGCGGCCCACGTGGACGGGCCTTTAGTCGCGGTTCGTAAGGAACCGCGACTAAAGGGGGGGGGGGGCCTTTAGTCGCGCTACTTTGGTCGCGGTTGCGCAACCGCGACTAATGGCAGTTGCCAACCGCGACCAAAGGCCCTTTTTCCACCAGTGCCAGCCGTCGATTGCTCAAAGTTAGTAACACGATCACGACTGGTAGTAGCTTAGATTGGCCAGCTAGCCAGCTCTACGTACTGGTATACCATCATTTCCCTTTTCTTTTCTGGCGCGCAACTACCTAGCCTATTTATTTTCCATGCACGACGAAACTAAGCTTAGCTAGCTAGCTCATAATTTGAACTTTGGATACATGCATACTGACCCAATTTTAATACTACTACCTTCCCTTACAAAATAATTGTAGAAGTTTTATCTAGATACATATGCATTTTAACCATGTATATATGTCT